>NC_091977.1:11430077-11511120 GCF_044704955.1 Pristiophorus japonicus | reverse complement strand
CCTTTGTTACCTCTATTCCAATGCACTCCTGGCTGGCCTCCCACATTCTGCCCTACGTAAACTAGACGTGATCCAAATCTCTGTTGCCCGTGTCCTAACTCGCACCAAGTCCCGCTCACCCCTGTGCTCGCTGACCGACATTGGCTTCCGGCTAAGCAACACCACGATTTCAAAATTCTCGCCCCTCCGTATCTCTGTAATCTCCTCCAGCCCCACAGCGCTCCTCCCACCTCCCCCACGATGTCTGCACTCCTTTAAATCTGCCCTCTTGAGCATCCCTGATTAGAATCGCTCAACCACTGGTGGGTATGCCTTCTGTTGTCTAGACCCTAAGCTCTGGAACTCCCTCCCTAAACTTCTCTACCTCTCTTTCCTCCTTCAAGATGCTCCTTCACTACGTTAAAGGTGCTATAGAAATAGAAGTTGTTGTTGTGCCAACCAGCCTTCTGAAAGAGCTGGTCCCATTCCCCTGCCCTACCCCATTAATCTTTTAAACATGTATTTTTCCAATATTTATGCTTCCACCGCTCTTTCAGGCGTGGCATTCCACGTCCCAAAAGCCCTCTTCTGGGGTTCCTGGGATGACCATCTTAAATTCATGCACTCTAGTGACTGACTCACCAACCCGTGGAAGTAGTTTTCCCCCTGATTCACCTCACCAAGTCGTACTCGACTCTTCTATTCGTAATGCTCGGTGGCCTATCTGCCGAACTCCCCTCGAGCAGATGAAGGCTCCTGTTTGATCAAGTGAAGCTGCAATTCCCACTGCAAGTCAAACGTGTGGCAGAGTCCTTTTAAGAATCTTCATTCCGAGAGCTCCTCACCGGTTCAATAGGTGAAAGAGTGCACAGTGAGGTCATAAAGATTACAAGTCCCAGGTCGGAACCTCAGCTTGGTGTTCTCTGTCAAGTCAGCAGTATCGCTGTTTTAAATCGGCCAGCGTGGCCTTGGTCCACGGATGTTGTTGTACCTGATCTCTATCTACTAACTCTGATATTATGTCAGCCTAGGTCATTTTCAGACCACACGTGAAGAAACTGTACCCTAGGAGGACTAACGTTGAAAGAAGAGGTGACTAATTTAAGATAATTGGCAGAAAAGATCCAGAGGGGAGAGGAGGAGAATTGTTTTTTTACTCAGCGAGTTGTTGTGATCTGGAATGAGCTGCCCGAAAGGGCGGTGGATGCAGATTCAATTGTGATATTCAAAGGGAATTGGATATCGACTTGAAAAGGAAACATTTGCAGGGCTATGGAGAATGAGCAGGAGGAGTGGGACTAATTGGGTAGCACTTTCAGAGAGCCGTCACAGGCACGATGGACCAAACAGCCACCTTCTGCGCCGTGTGATTCGATGCTTGGGGAAGGCCCAAGTTAAACGCACGCCTTTCAACTTTGGGAATTAGGTTCGAAAGCAAGCTACCTGATGGGATGAAAGTCACCTCAGTCCACTGCCTACGTGAAATGAGATTGGGCAGTCTCGGCACACTTCCTGGCGAGTGCCGGTCCCATGGGACAATACTGAGCCAAACAGCAGTGGCAATCCATTTCAGAGAAGCCACAAGGTAATGTGCTGCGGGAAATGGAAGAGCATCCAACTGGCAAAGTACAAAGGCACATAGGAACAGGAGGCGGCCATTCAGCCCCTCGAGCCTATTCCGCCATTCCATTAGATCATGACTAGTCTGTATCTCAACTCCATATCCATTCAAACCCTTACCCAACAAAAATCTATCAATCTCAGTTTTGACATTTTTATTGGGCCCCAGTCTTAAAAGCTTAACATAAGAACATAAGAAATGGGAACAGGAGTAGGCCACTTGGCCCCTCGAGCCTGCTCCGCCATTTAATAAGATCATGGCTGATCTGGTCATGGATTCAGCTCCACATAACCCTTTATACCCTCATCGCTCAAAAATCTGTATTTCCGCCTTAAATATATTCAATGACCCAGCCTCCACAACTGTCTGGGGCAGAGAATTCCACAGATTTACAACCCTCTGAGAAGAAATCTCTCCTCATCTCAGTTTTAAATGGGCAGTCCCTTATTCTGAGACTATGCCCCCTAGTTTTAGTTTAACCTATGAGTGGAAATATCCTCTCCACATCCACCTTGTCTAGACCCCTCATTATCTTGTATGTTTCGATAAGATCACCCCTCAATCTTCTAAACTCCGATGAGTATAGGTCCAACCTATTCAACCTATCTTTTTGGGGGAGAGTTTTCCAGATTTCCACTACTCTTTGTGTGAAGAACAGCCTGACTCCAATTTTAAGATTATGCTGGACTGAGGCTGAATCGCAGAGTCAGAACAAAGGGAGCTGGACTCTGTATCTGCTCTGGCGTTTTATGCTGATGCCGAGTGTCTGAAATAGAAAGTTATTCCGTTCCCTGGCAGTAACAGTAATTTTGATGTGCACAGAATGGAATGAGTTAACCCTTAATAAACAAACAGTCACACTACCCTCAATAACCCTCCCCCCCATGGAGCTCCCAGTGTTTACCTAGCTTATCAACAGATAAATGTTACAAAGTTCACAAAAACAGAGCCATCGACACAAAACTATTTACTTTGACTGTGACCCACTTACCATGAACTCAAACACACAGCCTGAAATGTAGGTGAAAGGGCTAACCAGGCACTGGTTGGGCAACAGTGCATAACAATAACAATCTCCAACTTTTAAATTACCAGAAGCGTTGGGTGGGACTTTTCGCAAGACTTGGCCTTGGCTCAGTTTGGAGCAAGCTCACTGTCAGGCATACTACCCTTCAGAGGAGATGTCAAACCGCCTGCCTGCCTGCAGTGGGATATTTAAAGATCTCAATGGCACAGTAAATGTAGAGTGACGACCTGGTCAACATTCCTGCCTCAACTTAAAACACCAAACATCACATTAACATGCCAGAGGTCGTTGCTGACTGTGGGAATCTGGCCGTGACTGCGGAATCTGCCTGCAGAACAAACGCTATACCTCAAAGTACAGTCCGCACTGCTTGTAGCGGGCACACTGGTGTTAACACAATTTACTGACAATGTAGTGTGCGGTAAAACCAAAAAGCAAATAAGCTAACATTTTTTTTTAATAAAGCAGATAATCTTCATTTAGCAATTGCCTCTCCTAATTATTAGCAGTTGCATCCAGGATAAGAACTTAAGAACTAGGAACAGGAGTAGGCCATACGGCCCCTCGAGCCTGTTCCGTCATTCAATGCAAGATCATGGCTGATCTGATCATGGACTCTGCTCCACTTCCCTGCCTGCTACCCTTATCGTTCAGAAACTGTCAATCTCTGCTTTAAACGTATTCACTGTCCCAGCTTCCACAGCTCTGAAGCAGCGAATTCCACAGATTTACAACCCTCAGAGAAGAAATTTCTCCTCATCTCAGTTTTAAATGGGCAGCCCCTTATTCTAAGGATCTCATCACTAATGTTACCGCACGTTATTGAGGGGCCAACAGCTGAAGGAAGACCTGACGTTGCCCGAAACCAGCAGTGCTTAAGTATTCATTGAACAGCCCAAAATAATCGGAAGCGCTCAATATGTTGAAGCCGCAAACCCTGCTGCAAGGGACGGGCTTTAAAAAAAAAAAGTCCTTACGCGTGCTTTTAAAATAATAAAGACAAGGAGCGTTGAAGGATGGCCAGGAATGCTGCCACTCCCAGGGAAACACAAGGTTCCATAAAAGGGGTTCCAAAGCAGTTACCCGAGATTGCCAATATTCATCCCTCAGCCAACATCACCAAAAACAGATTTTCTGGTCATTATCACATTGCTGTTTGTGGGAGCTTGTTGTGCGCAAATTGGCTGCCGCGTTTCGTGCATTTCAACAGTGACTACACTTCAAAAAGTACTTCATTTGTGGAAAGGGCTTTGGGATGTGCTGTGGTTGTGAAAGGCGTTGGATAAAGTTATTTTTTTAAATCCTCAGCGTACCTACAGGCCTCTGTCTCTGCTTGGAAAAGCCTTAAACAACTTGTCATGTGTCATTCCCCCAAGACCCTCCTCTCCACAACAGGACCCCAAACGTTGCTACTCTCTCCCTCTACACCGTCACAATACCCCGCTGCCAGGAACACTTCAAGTTTCTCAAGGACATATTGAGTACTTTTAAATTCATTATTGATTTCCAAAAGCACTTAAAGGAGAATCTTGAATCAAATTCCTGGAAAATGGGATGACTTGCGGAATGACCGAGTTCAATTCATCATTTTCAGCACTGGGGAAATATTTATCTAGAGTGAAGTGCATCAACTCTTCTCCACGCACCGCCCCTCCCCTTCCCCACACACTATCCCTCCTCCACCACAGTCCCCCTCTCAACCGCCCCGCCCCCTCCCTCCCTCCATCTTGCCCGCGCGCGCCCTCTCTCCATCCATCCATCCTCTCTCGCGCCCGCGCTCGCCCTCCCTCTTGCGCTCCCTCCCTCCTCCTCCCTCTCGCCCGCCCTCCTCCTCCTGCGCCATCCCTCCTCCTCTTCCCTCTCGCCCGCCCTCCCTCCTCCTCCTCTTCCCTCTCGCCCGCCCTCCTCCTCTTCCCTCTCGCCCGCCCTCCTCCTCTTCCCTCTCGCCCGCCCTCCCTCCTCCTCTTCCTCTTCCCTCTCGCCCACCCTCCCTCCTCCTCCTCTTCCCTCTCGCCCGCCCTCCCTCCTCCTCTTCCCTCTCGCCCTCCCTCCTCCTCTTCCCTCTTGCCCGCCCTCCCTCCTCCTCTTCCCTCTTGCCCGCCCTCCCTCCTCCTCCCTCTTGCCCTCCCTCCTCCTCCTCCTCCTCCTCTTCCCTCTCGCTCGCCCGCCCTCCCTCCTCCTCCCTCTCGCCCGCCCTCCCTCCTCCTCCTCCTCCTCCTCCCTCCCTCCTCCTCTTCCCTCGTCCCTCTCGCCCGCCCTCCCTCCTCTTCCCTCTTCCCTCTCGCCCTCCCTCCTCCTCCTCCTCCCCCCTTTCGCCCGCGCTCCCCCGGGCGCGCCCTCCCCCTCCCCCACGTGCGCCCTCCGCACTCCATCTACCGCTTCTCCCACCATATGCAGGCATATGTTGATCCCCTCCAAACGACACTGAGCACCCATATCTTTCTTCCCAATGGGGACACGGAGAATTACCTCATCGTCATTTTTATTTACCAAATGGCATCCCTGCAGCCTAATCCCACAGTTTCTACCCTTTGTACTCATGCCCAGTGAACTCCCCTCCCCAATGCTCCCAATATGCCCCCCACTTCCCAATGGCACTTCAGACATCACACGCAATGTTTACTGGAATTTTTAGTCAACGTCGTAAAATGATTTTTAAAAATCTCTTCAGCAACAGAAGCCACAAAAGCTACATGATTCCAATTGCCTGGACAATGGCGAGTCTATGCATGATAACTCACCCAAGAAACACGACTGCCAGGGTTTTAGGCACATTTCAAGAATGGGAACAGCTGGAATACTTTTCCATGCCCTGCACCGAGGTACAAGGTGGCCAGGAAGACTAAGGAAGGGCCAGGCAGAAAATGGCAAGAGTGACTGGTCACAGAAAGGGATACAGGTGACTGAAGCGGAAGATTAGTTCAGAACCAACACCATTCGCCCCAAAATCGCTGCTGGGCTGACGGATGGGAATTTATTAGCAGTAATACTTCTTAATAAACATTCCATAGTCCAACATTCCAGGACATTAAACAAGAGGCACACACTCAAAATAATCTGCAGTACCTTTTACGCAGTGGCAACAGAAGCAAAAGTGCAAACAGAATGGGCCTTTAGAAGCATGACAGCAAACTTGACTAACCTTCAACAACGGTCCCTATCACCCTGTCAATGCAAGAAGATCAACTTTCATGCAGCTCAGCAGGGTAGAGGTCCAGCCCACATCCCTCCCTGCAGTAGTGCACACTGCAACTGGATTTGGATTATAGTCTTAACATATTGTACATAAACAATGTGGCAGACTGTTAAGGATAAAAAGAAAAGCTGGGCTTTTATTTAGGTCACTGCCTAGGCAGTGGACACAATTATATGTTTTGCCTCCAGTAAGTCCTATCGACCAGAAAGTCTCAAGTTCGATTCCCTATTGGTGCCTTGTTAGCTGATCAAGGAACAAACTGAGCATTAGGTTTGACCGCAGCAGCTCCTGGGCTAGGAGAGGTGGGTAAAAGGTAGGGCTCACACGACCGATCGTTATCCAGTGACCCCAGCTTGAAACTGTGAGTCAACACAGGATCGGGATTTTTGGCGGGCCCCACTTCCAAGCTCAAATTCTTTGCCAACAGTCATGATCTAGGCTCACACAAGAAGAGGGACAAGGCGTACAGCAGGGCTGCCGGTTAAATTTTTTATTATACGTACACACTGAACATCTGCATGAAAGAACAGTGACATAATAAAATGCTTTAATTTAGCACGACAGTTAAATCAGGCATTACTAAATAGAACGAAATCTGGTTCAGTGAGATTGAGCCCCTTAGCACCCCCTCTAAATTATTCTTAATTCATCTCAAATTGTTCCTGCCCTCCTCCCCCGCACCCCCAAATGCATTTCATTCTCAAATTATACATCACAAAATGTTCTTGGATATTTTTCACAATTCAAATGCACACTTGACCCGTCCACTGCACATTGAAAAAGCTGGTGGCGGGCTGCGCGGTTGCTTAGACTGAGCGTTGGTACTAATTATATCACCCACCAAGGTGTCAGTTGTGGCTCAGTGGGCAGCACCCTCACCCACGGACACTATTTCAAAGCATCCTTATCCCTCAATCAACATTACCAAAACAGAAGATCTGGTCATGATCACACTGCTGTTTGTGGGACCTTGCTGTGCGCAAATTGGCTGCCGCGAATGAGGAGGGTGGATCTCAAACATATAAAATTCTGATGGGATTGGACAGGTTAGATGCAGGAAGAATGTTCCAGATATTGGGGGAAGTCCAGAACCAGGAGTCACAATCTAAGGATAAGGGGTAAGCCATTTTAGAACTGAGATGAGGAGAAACTTCACTCAGAGAATTGTGAACCTGTGGAATTCTCTACCACAGAGGAGTTGTTGATGCCAGTTCATTGGATATATTCAAAAGGGAGTCAGATGTGGCCCTTACGGCTAAAGGGATCAAGGGGTATGGAGAGAAAGCAGGAAAGGGGTACTGAAGTTGCAAAAATGATCAGCCATGATCTTATTGAATGCAGGCTCAAAGGGCCGAATGGCCAACTCCTGCACCTATTTACTGTGTTTCCCACATTAAGGTGGAGGCAGACAGATTTTTGAGCGATAAGGGAGTGAAGGGTTATGGGGAGCGGGCAGGGAAGTGGAGCCGAGTCCATGATCAGATCAGCCATGATCAGATTAAATGGTGGTGCAGGCTCGAGGGTCCGAATGGCCTGCTCCTATTTATGAAAACAGTGACTACCCTCTAAAAGTCCCCCACTGGCTGTAAACCGAGGTGGCGATATAAACGCACTCTCTCTTTAACCAACGCTAACTGCCCCCTGCCCGGCCCTCCGGGCAGCCCCGAGCACACTCACCGGCGCCTCCTCCTCGCTGACTGCTCCCGAGTGCCGCTCACTTCGGTCCGAGGCTCGGAGCCAGGCCGCAGGCCGCAGGCCGCAGGCCGCAGGCCGCTCTGTCCCTGGTTGCCGGGCCGCGCCGCGCCGCCGGCACTCGATCCGCTCACCAACCGTCCGCCCGCCGGCTTTTTGTTATTAATTTTCAAAACAAAGCGGGAAGAAGGGGGGGGGGGGGGGCGTTATTCCGCGCCCCGGGCTCGCGACCGCCTGCAGTCCGCCATGGGCGCCGCCATCTTGGAGCAACGGGCGCCACGCCTGCGCACCGCAGCGTCAGCAGCAGCGCCCCCTGCCGACTGAACCGGAAAACAGCTGAAGCAACAATAGTAATAACTGGAGTAACAACAGCAGTAACTGGGGCAACAACGACAACAGTGTTCGGGGAGGTCCCGCGCAGGCCCCTCACCGGCTTTTACCTTGTCGGTACCGCGCAAGTGGAAATTTTTGAATGAGCCGTGCATTGGGGGAGGCAGGTTGCGCAGGAGGCAGTGCAACTTGGGGGGGGGGGGGGGGGAAATCACAACGATGGCCAGGGCACACCTGCTCCTCTTCAAATTAGTGCTATGGGATCTTTTATGTCCACTTGAGTAGGCAGGCAGAGCCTCGGTTTAAGGCCTCTGCAACAGCACTATAACTAGACCATAAGCTTGGTGCCAGATTTGGAGGTCCTGGTCTTCAGGCGACCAAAGGCTGCACTGGCACACTGGAGGCGGTGTTGGACCTCGTAGTCAATTCTGCCCCTGCTGATAATAGGCTCCCAAGGTATGGAAAGTGGTCCACATTGTCCAAGGCTGTGCCATGGATTTTGATGACGGGGTCAGGTTGGTGGAGGACCTTTGTCTTACAGATGTTTAGCTGAAGGCCCACGCTTTCATACGCCTCAGTGAAGAGGTTGACGATGACTTAGGAGTCCGGCCTCCGAGTGTGCCCAGATGCAAGCATTGTCCGCATACTGTAATTCGATGACAGAGGATGGGACGACCTTGGATCTGGCCTGGAGGCAGCAACGGTTGAACAGGTTCCCACTGGTTCTATATAGTTCCATTCCAGCAGGGAGCTTGTTGAGAGTAAGACCACTGCAGTGAGGAAGATTGCTTCCTATTGTCTACAGAACAGTAGTGATACCCGCCCTCCTATATAGCTCAGAGACGAGGACCATATACAGCAGACATCTCAAAGCCCAGGAGAAGTACGACCAACGCTGCCTCCGCAAGATCCTGCAAATCCACTGGGAGGACAGACGCACCAACGTCAGTGTTCTCGCTCAGGCCAACATCGAAGCACTGACATGCTCGACCAGCTGCGTTGGGCGGGCCACATCGTCCGCATGCCCGACACGAGACTCCCTAAGCAAGCGCTCTACTCGGAATTCGTACACAAGCGAGCCCCAGGTGGGCAGTGTTGTGTATCTGTAAAGCATGCACTCCCATGTTCCGCCACCAGGAAGCGCATCCCCTGAAGTTCCAAGGGATCCCAGCATCCCTTGGAAGCACTATATATAAGCCGGCCCCCAAGACCTGCTCCTCACTCTAGAGTGCCTTAATAAAGACTGAGGTCACTGTTACTTTAACCTCCCTGTGTGCAGCCTCATCAGTGTTAGGAACACAATAGGCAGAGGAAAAGTTTCAATAACACCCTCAAAGCCTCCTCGATAAAATGCAACATCCCCACCGACATCTGGGAATCCCTGGCCTAAGACCGCCCAAAATGGAGGAAAAGCATCCGGGAGGGTGTTGAGCACCTACAGTCTGGTTGGCAAGAGAATGCAGAAACCAAGCGCAGGCAGTGGAAGGAGCATGCGGCAAACCAGGCTCCCCACCCACCCTTTCCTTCAACCACTGTCTGTCCCACCTGTGACAGAGACTGTAGGTCCCGCATTGGACTGTACAGCCACCCGAGAACTCACTGAGTGGAAACAAGTGTTCCTCAATACCGAGGGACTGCCAATGACGACTACAACTAGATTATGTGCTGGAATGGAAGTTGAACCCACAATCCTTCTGCCTCATAGGAGAGAGTGCTACCCACTGAGCCACGGCTGATCCCATTAATTATAGATGTTTAAACCTAAGCTAATATAGGCCAAGTGGACAGGAAGTACATACAGATAAAAGATATGGGATTTTAAGATGCTGAGCAGGGTGTATAATGTAGCCAGTTGGTTGTCTGATTTAACTTGGACTTGGAGCTGAAATTGGTGTTGATGCTCCAGGCTAAGGAAGGGTTTTTTTTTGTTCATGGAATGTGGGCGTCGCTGGCAATGCCAGCATTTATTGCCCATCCCTAATTGCCCTTGAGAAGGTGGTGGTGAGCCAACTTCTTGAACCGCTGCAGTCCGTGTGGTGAAGGTTCTCCCACAGTGCTCTCAGGGAGGGAGTTCCAGGATTTTGACCCAGCGATGATGAAGGAACGGTGATATACTTCCAAGCCTGGATGGTGTGTGACTTGGAGGGGAACGTGGAGGTGGTGGTGTTCCCATGCACCTGCTGCGCTTGTCCTTCTAGGTGATAGAGGTGGCAGGTTTTAGAGGTGCTGCCAAAGAAGCCTTGGAGAGTTGCTGCAGTGCATCTTATAGATGGTACACACTGCAGCCACAGTACACCGTTGGTGGAAGGAGTGAATGTTTAAGGTGGTGGATGGGGGGCCAATCAAGCGGGCTACTTTGTCCTGGATGGTGTCGAGTTGAGTGTTGTTGGAGCAGAACTCATCCAGGCAAGTGGAGAGTATTCCATCACTCTTGGGGGGGGGGGGGGTAGGGGGGGGGGGGCTGGGTGGGGGGTAGGGGGGCTGGGTGGGGGGTATTGTAGCTCATCATTCTTCTGTTGGAAAGAGCATATGTGTAGAATGTCAGAGCAGACACACAAAACACACACACAGGGCTAAAGCTGAATCAGCTGCCTGACCAGGCCTTAGGGGAATGTCGGAAATCATCACACACTTTAGCTAACTGCCATTTTACTACATTCGAGGAGACGTACAGGCCAGGATGAATGCCAGCGAGGAATTAACCCCTCAGGTCTTCCGAAGCAGAAGAATTATGATACCGGGGTTTTAAAGGGTTAAATTACGAGGCCTGCTTGCACAGGCTGGGCTTATGTTCCTTTGAGTATACAACAACCTGCATTTGTATAGCGCCTTTAACATAGTAAAACATCCCAGAGCGCTTCACAGGAGCGTAAACAGATAGTAAAAGCTTTTACCGATATATAAAACGGAAAAGTGTGACTAAAGTAAATGTTGGTCCCTTAGAAGATGAGAAGGGGGATTTAATAATGGGAAATGTGGAAATGGCTGAGACCTTAAACAAACAATTATTTTGCTTCGGTCTTCAGTGGAAGACACAAAAACCATGCCAAAAATTGCTGGTCACGGGAATGTGGGAAGGGAGGACCTTGAGACAATCACTATCACTAGGGGGGTAGTCCTGGACAGGCTAATGGGACTCAAGGTAGACAAGTCCCCTGGTCCGGATGAAATGCATCCCAGGGTATTAAGAGATGGCGGAAGTTATAGCAGATGCATTCGTTATAATCTACCAAAATTCTCTGGACTCTGGGAATGTACCAGTGGATTGGAAAGCAGCTAATGTAATGCCTCTGTTTAAAAAAGGGGGCAGACAAAAGGCAGTTAACTATAGGCCGGTTAGTTTAACATCTGTAGTTGGGAAAATGCTTGAAGCTATCATTAAGGAAGAAATAGCAGGACATCTAGATAGGAATAGTGCAATCAAGCAGACGCAACATGGATTCATGAAGGGGAAATCATGTTTAACTAATTTACTGGAATTCTTTGAGGATACAACGAGCATGGTGGATAGAGGTGTACCGATGGATGTGGTGTATTTAATTTCCAAAAGGCATTCGATAAGGTGCCACACAAAAGGTTACTGCAGAAGATAAAGGTAAGCGGAGTCAGAGGAAATGTATTAGCATGGATAGAGAATTGGCTGGCTAACAGAAAGCAGAGAGTCGGGATAAATGGGTCCTTTTCGGGTTGGAAATCGGTGGTTAGTGGTGTGCCACAGAGATCGGTGCTGGGACCACAACTGTTTACAATATACATAGATGACCTGGAAGAGGGGAGAGTGTAGTGTAACAAAATTTGCAGATGACAAAGATTAGTGGGAAAGCGGGTTGTGTAGAGGACACAGAGAGGCTGCAAAGAGATTTAGATAGGTTAAGCGAATGGGCTAAGGTTTGGCAGATGGAATACAATGTCGGAAAATGTGAAGTCATCCACCTTGGAAAAAAAAACACAGTAAAAGGGAATATTATTTGAATGGGGAGAAATTACAACATGCTGCGGTGCAGAGGGACCTGGGGGTCCTTGTGCATGAATCCAAAAAGGTAGTTTGCAGGTAATCAGGAAGTCGAATGGAACGTTGTCCTTCATTGCGAGAGGGATGGAGTACAAAAGCAGGGAGGTCCTGCTGCAACTGTACAGGGTATTGGTGAGGCTGCACCTGGAGTACTGCGTGCAGTTTTGGTCACCTTACTTAAGGAAGGATATACTGGCTTTGGAGGGGGGTACAGAGACAATTCACTAGGCTGATTCCGGAGATGAGGGGGTTACCTTATGATGATAGGTTGAGTAGACTGGGTCTTTACTCGGAGTTCAGAAGGATGAGGGGTGATCTTATAGAAACATTTAAAATAATGAAAGGGATAGACAAGATAAAGGCAGAGAGGTTGTTTCCACTGGTCGGGGAGACTAGAACTAGGGGGCACAGCCTCAAAATACGGGGGAGCCAATTTAAAACCGAAAAGGAATTTCTTCTCCCAGAGGGTTGTGAATCTGTGGAATTCTCTGCCCAAGGAAGCAGTTGAGGCTAGCTCATTGAATGTATTCAAATCACAGATAGATAGATTTTTAACCAATAAGGGAATTAAGGGTTACGGGGAGAGGGCGGGTAAGTGGAGCCGAGTCCATGGCCAGATCAGCCGTGATCTTGTTGAGTGGTGGAGCAGGCTCGAGGGGCTAGCTGGCCTACTCCTGTTCCTAATTCTTATGTTCTTAAACTCAAATTCAGACCGAAGACATTGACGGAGAGTCACCACCTTATTCCGATCATCGTGGCCTTGCCGCGGGCCCAGAGACTGGAGTCTGTTTATTTCAGCCTCGCTTTCCCCCACTCCAAGGCCCAAATGGCGCATGCCCTCACTCCATTGACGCCGCCCTCTCCCAGTCACAAAGATCAGTTTTAAAATCAGGGGAAAAAACAAACAGTCTCCTTTCAAACATGTTGGCTTGCAACTGACACGGGCGGCTCCGTACGGGTTGAAAAGGAAGGCCCAAGCAACGCCCCCAGCTCAGGTTCCACTCCCCCCGAGGAGAAGTTATAACTCCCACTGTTTCAGTTATTAGTTAAAAGCGGCGAACAGGGAAGCGAAACGGAGATAAATAAACTGCGGTAAAAAAGTCAGTGGCGTGCAAAGGGGCTTGTCGAAGCATTCAAATGGAGTCCAACAAGAAGAACTGGATGGACTGCGCACGCAGAGTCTTTGTATCGCAGAGACTTGAGGGTTCATGTACACCAGTCACTGAAGATGGCAGGAGAAGCTGACAAACTGTTTCCCTTGGCCAGAGAGTCGGTAACCAGAGGAAACAGTTGTCAGATAATTGGCAAAAGAACCAGGAGGGAGAGATGAGGAGAATTTTCTTAGTTGTTGTGATCTGGAACACGCTGCCTGAAAGGGCAGTGGAAGCAGATTCATTTTCAACATGGAATCGGGTAAATATTTGAAAGGAAACAAAGTTTGGCAGGGCCGCGGGCAAGGAACAGAAGAGTGGGACTGTACGATTCTAATTCGGGGTCTAGGGAAGGTCCCCCAGACTCTGGTGCACAGCTATACCTGGTGATTCATTCCTTCATTTCCATATTTTCTTGGGTTTCACGTCTCTATTTCCCGAGCAGGGTGTTGCCTGGAAATGGGAATGAATGTGTGCAGTCAGAGCCATGGCAGAACGAGGAGATTTAAACCGGAGGAGGGAAGTGGGTAAATATTTGAGGTTGCTTCGGAGCTCAGTTAAGTACAATGCTGGGCTGCCAAAAGTTATTACAGCAACACTGGCACAATAGTCCTGGCCTATCGATAACTGTCCCCTTGCAAATAACAATCTTCTGATCCTTGTGTCAGCTGTGGCTCAGTGGGCAGCACTCTCACCTCGGAGTCAGAAGGTCATGGGTTCAAGTCCCACTCCAGGGACTTGAGCATATAAATCTATGCTGATACTCCAGTGAGTGCTGAGGGAACACCGCTCTATCGGAGGGGCAGTACTGAGGGAGCGCCGCACTATCGGTGGGGCCGTCTTTGGGATGAAACTTTAAACGGAGGCCCGTGTGCTCTCTCAGGCGCATGTAAAAGATCCCATGGCACTATTTCGAAGAAGAGCAGGGGAGTTCTCCAGTGTGTCCTGGGGCCAACATTTATCTCTCAAATCAACAGAACAAAAACAGATGTCATTATCACATTGCTGTTTGTGGGAGCTTGCTGTGCGCAAATTGGTTGCCACATTACAACAGTGACTACACGCCAAAAGTACTTAATTGACTGTAAAGCGCTTGAAGATGTCCGGTGGTCCTGAAAGGCGCTATATAAATGCCAGTCTTTCTTTACAGCAAGTTCAACTCTGCCGAACATTACCGCACGTTTCTCCCATCTTTCCTTAAATTGACCGGTGGGTCGGTTGAGTTCCGCAGGTGCTCGCCACTCCCTCCAGTGGTCATTGTTTACAGCCGACCGCTATCAGACCCCACCACTACCCCCGCGGTGATATCAGCCAACTTGTACCTGGGACAGGGCCTGGCTTGCTATCGTTCTAGCATGGGGAACCTGTAGTTGGAGGCGAGATCTGAGCAAGCAGGAGCGTTTGCAAACTCCTCCCCCCTCTACCCCGTAAGCAAGTCCTCAACTTCCACTAATGAACACACAGCGGCACTCGGAGATCAGGAACTCCCCACATGGGTCATGGGCCAAACCCACAGCAGCCCCATCTTCCCCCCTCGGGTGGACATAGAAGATCCCATTGTACTTGAAGAAGGGCAGAAGAGTTCGCCCCTGTGTCCTGGTCAATATTTATCCTTCAAACCAACATCACTAAAAAGAACAGAGTATCTGAATTTACTTCATTGCTGTTTGTGGGATCTTACGGTGCGTAAATTGGCTTTCGGGTTTCCTATGTTGCAGTAGTTTAAAAAGTACTGTATTGGCTGTAAAACACTTTGGGAGGTCCTGAGGTTATGAAAGGCCCTGTATAAATTAATCTATGATTTGCTTTTAAGGGGAAGCTGGATAAGTACATGAGGAAGAAAGAAATAGAAGGATATGCAGATAGGATTAGGTGAAGTAGGTTCGTGTGGAGCATAAACACTGGCACGGACTAGTTGGGCCAAATGGCCTGTTTCTGTGCAAGTTCTTTCCCGTATACAAGAGCTGCGACTCGGTTCTGCATGTGAATCCACAAGTAAACCTCACAACCAACGTGTAGACCTTCCAACCCGGGGAACATTCATCACAAGACAAGACAAGCAAGGATGAGGAAGGCCTTTCAGCTCATCTTAAATTCATCTATCTAGAAGGACACTACATTCCCGTGCCCACACCCGGCATGGCCCTGGACACTGTGGACCACTTCCCATATCTCAGGCGCCTAAAAGATAAGAGCAGGCAAGAGCAGGCATCGAGGACGAGATCCAACACCGCCTCCAGTGCAGCCTTCGGCTGCCTGAGGTAAAAAAAAAAAAAGAGTCTTTGAAGACCAGGCCCCCCAAAACTGCTACCAAGCTCATGGTCTACAGGGCTGTAGTAATACCCGTCCTCCTGTATGGCTCAGAGACATGGACCATGTACAGCAGACATCTCAAATTGCTGGAGAAATATCACAAACGATGTCTCCACAAGAGCCTACAAATGCCCTGGGAGGACAAGCGCACCAATATCAGCGTCCTCGTCCAGGCTAACATCCCCAGCATTGAAGTACTGACCACACTCGATCAGCTCTGCTGGGCAGATTACATTGTTCGCATGCCAGATACAAGACTCCCAAAGCAACTGCTCTACTCGGAACTCCTTCACGGCAAATGAGCCAAAAGGTGGACAGTGGAAACGCTACAAGGACATCCTCAAAGCCGCCTTGATAAAGTGCGACATCCCCACTGACACCTGGGAGTCCCTGGCCCAAGACCGTCCCAAGTGGAGGAAGTGCATCCGGGAGGGCGCTGAGCACCTCGAGTCTCAATGCCAAGAGCATGCAGAAATCAAGCGCAGGCAGCGGAAAGAGCGTGCGGCAAACCGGTCCCACCCAACACTCCCTCAACGACTATCTGTCCCACTTGTGACAGAGTCTGTGGCTCTCGTACTGGACTGCTCAGCCACCAAAGAACTCGCTTCAGGAGTGGAAGCAAGTCTTCTTCGATTCCGAGGGACTGCCGACGATGATGATGACATTCCCGTGCCCGCTCCCCCACCCACCCACCCCATTGATTGGTTTCTTAAAATTATTCCAGCATTTTCCTTTCCACTGCTCTATCTGCAGTTATACAGGGCCTTGGTGAGACCACACCTTGTATTGTGTGCAGTTTTGGTCTCCTAATTTGAGGAAGGATATTTTTGCTATTGAGGGACTGCAGCTAAGGTTCACCAGACTGATTCCCGGGGTGGCAGGACTGACATATGAGGAGAGACTGGATCGACTGGGCCTGTATTCACTGGTGTTTAGAAGGATGAGAGGGGATCTCATGGAAACATGTAAAATTCTGACGGGATTGGACAGGTTAGATGCAGGAAGAATGGTCCCGATGTTGGGGGAAGTCCAGAACCAGGAGTCACAGTCTAAGGATAAGGGGTAACCAGTTAGGACCGAGATGAGGAGAAACTTCTTCACTCAGAATTGTGAACCTGTGGAATTCTCTACCACAGAGAGTTGTTGAGGCCAGTTCGTTAGATATATTCAAAAGGGAGTTAGATGTGGCCCTTACGGCTAAAGGGATCAAGGGATATGGAGAGAAAGCAGGAATGGGGTACTGAAGTTGCATGATCATATTGAATGGTGGTGCAGGCTCGAAGGGCTGAATGGCCTACTTTCTATGTTTTTATCCTGGAGGCCCAGTGCATGTATTGATCAATCTCTGCACAAGGAAGGATATATTGGCCTTGGAGGGGGTGCATCGCAGATTCACCAGAATGGTATCAGGGTTTAGCGGGTTAAGTTATGAGGACAGGTTGTCCATAAACCTGTATGCCCAAGACTTTAGAAGGTTGAAGGGTGATCCAATCGAACTGTTTAAAAAGAAGAAGATTCGATAGAGTAGATAAAGTGAAATTATTTCCTCCTGTGGTGGAGTCCAGAACAAGGGGACACAATCTTAAAATTAGATTCAGGGTTGCTACTTCACAAAGGGTGGTGGAAATCTGGGTCAATTGGAGCTTTCAAGACTGAGATTGACAGATTTTTGTTGGGTAAGGGTATTGGGCGAATATGGCGAAAAGGCAGGTAAATGGAGTTGGAATATAGATCAGCCGTGATCGAATTGAATGGTGGAACCGGCTCAAGGGGCTGAATGGCCTCCACCTGTTCCTATGTGATAAAGCCTAAAATTTATCTTCTGTTTGAACCAGTCTCCTCATCTGCTTATTCAACCAAGTGCTAAAGACACATTTGTTGGGTTTTCTAGGGCCATTGCAGTCCCTCAAAAGGTTTGATGTCCCAATAAGTTTGAGCCACGATAGAAATTGTACAATCTGGGTGGCTGATCAGAAACTGGGTTTGCGAGGAGGATTTAGCAAAATTATGCAGAGTCCGAGGCCCAACCATCTTCAGCTGCTTCATCAATGACCTTCTCGCCATCATAAGGTCGGAAGTGTGGATGTTCGCTGATCTCTGCACAGTGTTCAGTGCCAATCGCAACTCCCCAGATAATGGAGCAGTCCGTGTCCGCATGCAACAAGACCTGGACGACATTCAAGCTTCGGCTGATATGTGGCAAGTAACATTCACGCCACACAAGTGCCAGGCAATGACTGTCTCAAACGAGAGTCTAACCACCGCCCCATGACATTCAACGGCATTACCATCGCCGAATCCTCCACCATCAATATCCTGGGGTTCACCATTGACCAGAAACTTAACTGGACCAGCTACATAAATACTGTGGCAACAAGAGCAGGTCAGAGGCTGGGTATTCTGCGGTGAGTGTCTCAGCTCCTGACTCCCCAAAGCCTTTTCACCATCTGCAAGCCACAAGGCAGGAGTGTGATGGAATACTCTCCACTTGCCTGGATGAGTGCAGCTCCAACAACACTCAAGAAGCTCGACACCATCCAGGACAAAGCAGCCCACTTGATTGGCCCCCCATCCACCACCTTCAACATTCACTCTTTCCACCACCGGCGCACCGTGGACCATCTACAAGATGCACTGCAGCAACTCGCCAAGGCTTCTTCGACAGCATCTCCAAAACCCGCAACCTCTACCACCCAGAAGGACAAGGGCAGCAGGCACTTGGGAACACCACCACCTCCATGTTCCCCTCCAAGTCACACACCATCCTGACTTTGACAAATATTGCCGTTCCTTACCTAACAGCTCTGTGGGAGTACCTTCACCACACGAACTGCAGCGGTTCAAGGCGGTGGCTCACCACCACCTTCTCAAGGGCAGCGAGGGATGGACAATAAATGCCGGCCTTGCCACATCCCAAGAATGAGCAAACAAACACTATTATTGTCTGGGTGGATGATCAAGCCGGACGGTCTGATGCCAAATCAGTTGGAAACTAGGCCGAAACCCATTTCTAGAAGCTTTCCCAGAACTGCAACCTTTTAAGAGATGCAAAGCCAGGAAAATATGAGATCATCTTTATTGGCAAGGAGCATCGGCAGACAGAGCTGGGCCTTCCCCCTCCATCCACCGTGTGTCTAACTTAAATACAGGGCTGCCACATCTGGTTGGACATATTCCTGGAGGTTTCATCACATGATTTCCTGCCTTCAACCGCCTCACCCGATCATTTTGTTTTCCATCTCCAATATTTTTATAACTAAGTTCTGATGATCTGGCATGCGCTGCCTGAAAGGTTGGCGGAAGCAGATTCAATAGTAACTTTCAAATGGGAATTGGATAAATGCTTGAAGGGGAAAAATGTTCAGGGCTATGGGGAAGAGCAGGGGAGTGGAACTAATTGAATAGCACTTTCAAAGTGTCGGTGCCAACACAGGCACGACGGGCTGAATGGCCGCCTTCTGTACTGTATCATTCTGATAATAAATAACATTTAAAAAAACACTTCTTTAAATGTCCCCTGTGATTTTATTCCCAGATTTGCTTGCAGCAGTGTCCAGGAGATTAATCTGGAATTCCTGATTAACTCCAGGACAATCGTGGAGATGGCAGACCTACTTCAGCCAGGGCCTAGATTTAACCTCATCTTGCTGGGAGCTGGCCAGATCCAGGTCTTCTTCGATAGAGTGCCCATGGGATCTTTTACGTCCACTTGAGAGCAGACGGAGCCTCGGTTTAACATCTCATCTGAAAGACGCCACCTCTGACAGTGCAGCACTCCCTCAGCACTGAACTGGAGTGTCAGCCGAGATTTTTGTGCTCAAGTCCCTGGAGTGAGACTTGAACCCACAACCTTCTAACTCAGAGGCAGGAGTGCTACCCACCGAGCCATGGCTGGCAATAGAGGAGTCAACTGAACTTGTACCGACAAGGCCCGCAGTACAACCAGGCCTCCCACTTCTCTTATTGCAACAGTTAGGAGGGACGATTAGCTACAGAGCAACGTTTCTGCCGAGGCCGCGCACCAATCGGGAGGTCCTGCGCGGACCACTCCCAGTGCTGCCGCTGGAAGGGACACCGCACAGCAAGTACAAATTAGGAGGGAAACCTGCATTTTGAAGGACAGCAATGTTTTTATTTTGTATAAATTACAGGACATCAACTCTCACACACTTGGCCAGGCCCTTTGTAAGATCACGATCTCCAGTCTGCATGATTGGGGATGGTGGGGGTCGGGAACAAAACGCAGGCACAGAGCCACTGCCATCGCTCCATGGTGCAACACGTCGCTCCCATGGTGCAGGAGGCCCCTAGAGTCAGACACCGGCCAGGACTATGGCCCTTGACAAAAATTAATTATTAATCTGAAAAAGGGTGCCTTTATACAGCACCCTTTACAGCATATCCCCAAGCGCTTCCCAGCCAATGAAGTGCTGGAAGGCAGTCACCGTTGTAACACACGGAAACCCGCAGCAGCCAAATGGCACACAGCAAGCTCCCACAAACAGCAATGAGATAAATGACCAGATCATCTCGTTTTGATGAGAAATGGTTGAGGGAGGCGTCATGTTCAGAATAACTCCACAAGACTGTGCTGCAAGCTCAAACTGATGTGACCTTATTCTCATTAATCTAACTCCACAGTGAAGGATCAGCATGGCAGACAACCTTTTATACTTGCTTGCACGAGATGTGCAGGTGACCCCCCCCGGTGGCAAGTCTTACACTATTATAACGTTTACATACATAACAGGACGATTGTTGACCAGGAGGAACTCCCCTGCTCTTCTTCAAATCTTTCCCATCCACTTGAACAGGTAGATGTCACGCAAAAGACAGACCCTCCCGGCAATGCAGCACTGCACTAGGAGTGTCAGCTGAGATAACAGGTTCAGGACTTTGGAGTGGAGCTTGAAACCACAACCATCTGATTCAGATTCATGAGAAAAAGCAACTGAGCCATGACTAACATGATCACTACTCAACCACAATTGGATCCAGCATGTCCTAGGAACATTTGATCGTCCAAAAAGATTTGGATTTATATAGCGCCTTTTACAACTACCGGATATCACAACGCACTTTACAGCCAATGAAGTACTTTTTGAAGTGTAGTCACTGTTGTAATGTAGGAAACAAGGCAGCCAATTTGCGCAGAGCAAGTTCCCACAAACAGCAATGTGATAATGACCACATAATCTGTTTTTTTGTTATGTTGATTGAGGGATAAATATTGGCCAGGACACTGAGGATAACTCCCCTGCTCTTCTTCAAGATAGTGCCATGGGATCTTTTGCATCCACCCGAGAGCAGATGGAGCCTCGGTTTAACATCTCGTCTGAAAGACGGCACCTCTGACAGTGCAGCACTCCCTCAGCACTGCACTGGAGCATCAGCCTAGATTTTTGTGCTCAAGTCCCTGGAGTTGGACTTGAACCCACGACCTTCTGACTGAGAGGCGAGTGTGCTGCCCACTGAGCCACAGCGGACATCGAATATATACTTCTCTAAAGGCCCTTTAATTCCATCCTTAACTGGTGAATAATCTTTTGAAAAGCTTTGCCTCTCAATGGAACCGTTGTCCTGTAATTCACTGCTCTGATTATATGCTAAACACCAGCTGAGGACAGAGCCTGCCATCCACACTGGACAAGGAACAGGCAAGCAGCCAGTCAACCTGCTGATCGCGCACTATTGATCAAATAGGGACTTCAGGTCCTGTATGGCAAAGTCCGTAACACCCATCGCCATGCGACACTACTCTCACTGTCAAAACAATGAAGCAACCTCTGGCATCAAAGGACTGAGCTTTAGCCCAGTTCAATGCCCGGTGGGGGCAGGGAGTGGGGGGGTGCTTTAAAAAACACTGAGCACTTCCTCCAGCAGATGTACATGTGGCAACGCAATAGAGGGCCCACTCGAACCTATAGAAATTTATAGCACGGAAGGAGGCCATTTCGGCCCATCGTATCCGTGCCGGCCGACCAAGAGCTAGCCAGCCGAATCCCACTTTCCAGCTCTTGGTCCATAGCCCTGTAGGTTACGGCACTTCAAGTGCATATTTACGTACTTTTTAAATGTGGTGAGGGTTTCTGCCTTTATCACCCTTTCAGGCAGTGAGTTCCAGACCCCCACAACCCTCTGGGTGAAGACATTTCTCCTCATATCCCCTCTACACACCCTCCAATGAGTTTAAATCTATGCCTCCTGGTTGTTGACCCCTCTGCCAAGGGAAATTGGTCCTTCCTATCAACTCTATCCAGGCCCCTCATCATTTTCTACACCTCAGGTCTCCCCTCAGCCTCCTCTGTTCCAAAAAAAAACAGATCCAGCATCTCCAATCTTTCCTCAGTCAAAATTCTCCAGTTCAGGCAACATTCACCAGGAACAGGAGGAGGCCATTTAGCCCCTCAAGCCAATGAAGGGTAAATTAGCCTTGGAGGGAGTGCAGTGTAGGTTTACCAAAATGATACCCAGTCTCCAAAGGTTAAATTACAAGAGATTACACAAACTAGAGTTGTATTTCCTGGAATTTAGAAGGTTAAGGGGTGATCTGATCGAAGTTTTCAGGATATTAAGGGGAAGAGAGAGGGTAGATAGAGAGAAACGATTTCCGCTGGTTAGGGATTCTCGGACTGGGGCCAGAGTCTAAAACTTCGAGCCTGACTTTTCAGGAGTGAAGTTAGGAAACACTTCTATACACTGAGGGTGGAACTCTCTTCTGCAAATGGCAATTGATGCTCGATCAAAAGTTAAATTTTAAAAAATCGGAGATTGATAGATTTATTAACCAAAGGTTTTAAGGAATAAGGGGCAAGGGCAGGTATGTGGAGTTAGGTCGTAGATCAGCCGTGATCTCATGGAATAGCGGAGCAGGCTCGAGGGGCTGAATGGCCTACTCTTGTTCCTTTTGTTAAAAAAAGGATATTTAGTCAAATCCAGCATTAAATTGGTTCCACTCATCCACCAAGCGCCTCCTCCCCCAGGCTTTAGGTTTAATCCAGGTCCACCGTCCCTCGGGATCCACTATGCAATGTTTGGAAGCTGATGTTTTTGCAGTTCAATCCGACACTGAACAACAACAGGACTACGGCCAGAGAGATTTGTGACGAAGCGGAATAATACCGCGTTAATAATCTGGTGTTGACAATATAGTGGATCTTGGCCACAGAAGCAGCAGGGAGTTGCTGCAATAGGGTGAAGTGCCCCAGGACACAAGAAATAGTACCAGGAGTAGGCCATATGCCCCCACCCCCCCAAGCCTGCTCCACCATTCAATAAGATCATGGTTGATCTTCGACCTCAACTGCATTTTCTCGCCGATCTCCATATCCCTTGATGCCCCTCGAGTCCAAAATTCCATCTATCTCAGCCTTGAATATATTCAGAGACTCAGCACCCACAGCCCTTTGGGACAGAGAATACCAAGGATTCACAACCCTCCGAGTGAAGAAATTCCTCCTCATCTCAGTCCTAAATAGCCGACCCCTTATCCTGAGACTATGCCCCCTAGCACGCAAAGGCTGCGACCTTTCCTACTCCCCACCCCCTCCCACTCCCCTGGTCCCCACATAACCAAAATATTTACTGTCTAGGCTCAGGTGACAAGCCACTTGGGTAATGAACTGGAGGGTGATTACCACAAGAGACTATACCTCAGGAATTGGCAGAGTCAGGGGCCCTGAGAGAGACAGGAGGGGGAACTGAAGCACGAAGCTTAGAAACTAATATTTAATAACGGATTTCTCCTGGTGACTTTTGGTGTCCGATAAATTCATACCAGAATTCCAAACATTGGAGAGAGAGAGAGAGAGAGAGAGAGAGAGAGAGAGAGAGAGAGAGAGAGAGAGAGAGAGAGAGAGAGAGAGAGCGCGAGAGAAAGACTGAACATTTTGTGTGCTAAATGCACTGCCTGAAAGGGAAGCTGATTCAATAGTAAGTTTCAAAAAAGGAATAAGAAAGAAAGAGAAAAATCTGAAATGGATAAGTGAGTGAGAAAAAAAATTGGCAGATGGAGTATAGTATGGGAAAATGAGAGGTTATCTACTTGGCAGAAAAAAAAAAGAGCAGCAAATCATAATTTAAAATGGAGAAAAATTACAAAGTGCTACAGTACACAGGGACCTGGGGATCCTTGTACATGAAACACAAAAAGTTAGTCTGCAGGTACAGCAAGTAATCAGGAAGGCAAATGGAATCTTGGCCTTTATTGCAAGGGGTTTAGAGTATAAAAGCAGAGAGGTCCTGCTACAACTGTACAGGGTATTGGTGAGGCCACACCTAGCGTTTTGGTCTCCATATTTAAGGAAGGATATGCTTGCATTGGAGGTTCACTAGGTCGATTCTGGAGATGAGGGGGTTGACTTAAGAAGATAGGTTGAGTAGGGTGGGCCTATACTCATTGGTGTTCAGAAGAATGAGAGGTGATCTTATCGAAACATTTAAAGATATTGAGGGGGCTCGACAAGGTGGATGGAGAGAGGATGTTTCCCTCGTAGGGGAATCTAGAACTAGGGGACATATTCTCAGAATAAGGGGCCGCCCATTTAAAACTGAGATGAGGAGGAATTTCTTCTGAGGGTTGTAAATCTGTGGAATTCTCTGTCCCAAAGAGTTGTAGAGGCTGGATCATTGAATAAATTTAAGGTGGAAATAAGACGGATTTTTGAGCGATAAGGGAATAAAGGGTTATGGGGAGCGGGCAGGGAAGTAGAGCTGATTCCATGATCAGATCAGCCATGATCTTATTAAATGGCGGAGCAGGCTCGAAGGGCCAGGTGGCGTACTCCTGTTCCTATTTTCTTAGGTAAAAGAAAAAAGATAAGAAAAGAAAAGAGCAGGGGAGTGGGACTAATTGGATCGTGTCATGTATTCAACCAGCATTGTAGCCCATGTATAATCTGACTTAAGTTGTACACTGCGAGAACACTGACCACTAGGTGTTGAACTTGTGGGAGACACTCCTAACCTATACCTTCAGATATAAAAGGGGAAGCTCCACCCACTTCCTGCACTTGAGTGCTATGAAATAAAGGACAGTTCACAGACTGACCTTCTCGCAAGTATGGGCCTCGTGTGCATTTATACTGTATAGTAAGGACGTATCAGATCGTTCTTTCAAAAGAAAAAGCACAAGCACGATGGGACGAATGGCCTCCTCCTGTGCTGCCCGGGAGCAGCGTGGAGGCCCCGACCTGCGTGAGAACACCAGCGGCAGGTCGGGATCATAAAAGGAGCACGGAAGCACGCTACTCCAGCATGAGCTGGTGCAGGAGGGTGACAGCAGCGAAGAGTGACGTCAGCAAGGTCCAGGTCGGTGGGCAGATACAGCAGGAGAGGCGAGAGACTGTGGAGGGATGTGATCGGGGCCCAGGGGAGGTGTGAGTTCGGGGCCAGGGGTCCAGGGGCAGCACTATGTGCGATATGTGTGCACACTCGGTCCGTGCAGCAGAGCTGGTCTCCAGTCATCCTGGTTAACCTTTGCCACTGGACCAAGACCGAGCTCTGTCAAGCCCATGTGGTGGCTGGTGTGCAACGGCCACCACACGTTAAAAAAATCCACGCACAGGCATCTTCCACCCTCGAGGATGTAGTTCGGGTCCTTCATTCGAAACACCTATGAACTCATCTTTTTTGGCGTGGAAACAAGTCATCCTCGTTTCAAGGGACCGGCTATGATGATAATGAATCAATGAATGGCGGTAGGTGCTTGTTAAGTGAATACATGCACATGAAGTACAGTTACCTGTACTGTGCGCAGTGTTTTCCACTAAAATTTGTGTGCCATGGCTGAAACAGTGTCATTGTAGCTACAACATGTGGCGAGTCAGTGATTTCTATTGGACAACACCAACCTACGCCTATCGAAAGAGAGCATCATGTGTCGATGGTTCCCGAGCATAGTTTGAGTAGCAAAGCCATACAGACCACGACAGTCTCACTGTTTACCCAACAGACCCCCCCCCCCCCTCCACCCAAAGTCTGTGCAGAGCTAGCTTGGCCACTGGCAGGGATGGGGCGTGCTCATTTGTTCTCGGGACAGATTTGACGTTGTTCAAGGCAGCTTTTATTGCCCATCCCGGATTGCCTACTAATTTTGACATCAAAAGGTTAGAAAGGGTGGTTGGGGGTGGGAAACGACTGGAGTTTCCAGCACCAATGGTTATCCACCAATACTGTCGGCAAGTGTGAACAGGATCAGGCTCAGCTGTGACATACACATACACACACACTCACACTCACACGTAAACACCCTGGATAACGAGATTTCCTCTAATTAAATATCAGGAAGACCAAAGCCATTGTCTTTGTGTCATGCCACAAACTCCATTCACGTTCCACGGATTCGAGCTCGCTCCCAGCAACTGTCTGTTCGCAACGTTAGATCACAAATGGAGCTTCCTATCTCATATCCGTTGACCGTCCATTTACATCTTTGTTATAATCGCCCTGTCTCCACCCTTACCTCAAGTTATCTGCTGCCGAAACCCTCATCCATGCCTTCATCATCTCTATTCCAACATGCTCCTGGCTGGCCTTCCTAGTTCCAATCGTCCTAAACTTGAGGCCATCCAAAACTCTGCCGCCCAAGTGCTAACTCGCACCAAGTCCTGCTCACCCATCTCCCCTGTGCTCGCTGACCTCCCAGTTAAGCAATGCCTCAATCTTAAAATGCTCATCCTGTTTTCAAATTCTGAACATCTTATGTGGCTCGGTACCAAATGATGTTTTTGTTTGATAGCATTCCTGTGGGATATTACATTAAAAAAGGTGGTATATAAATATAACTTGTTCTGGTTGCCAGCAGTGTGTGTGTGTGTGTGTGTGTGTGGGGGGGGGGGGGGGGGGGGGGGGAATTGACAGGCACTGTGGAACCAGAACCCCCAGCAACTCAATCCCTTTCAGGGAAAAGGATTGTAAAATTGTCTCTGGACAAAATGGGAAAATCCATCAAGACCAGTAATTATCATCACCATACATTGGAACCAACGTTAGCGTCCTCGACCAGGCCAACATCCTCAGCATCGAAGCACTGACCACACTCGACCAGCTCTGCTGGGCAGACCACATTGTTCGCATGCCAGACACAAGACTCCCAAAGCAAGTGCTCTACTCGGAACTCCAACACGGCAAGCGAGCCTCAGATGGGCAGAGGAAACGTTACAAGGTCACCCTCAAAGCCTCCCTGATAAAATGCAACATCCCCACCAACACCTGGGAGTCCCTGGCCAAAGACAACACTAACTGGAGGAAGTGCATCCAGGAGGGCGCTGAACACCTCGAGTCTCATCGAGGAGAGCATGCAGAAATCAAGCGCAGGCAGCGGAAGGAGTGTGCGGCAAACTAGACTCCCCACCCATCCTTTCCTTCAACCACTGTCTGTCCCACCTGTGACAGAGACTGTAATTCCCATATTGGACTGTTCAGCCACCTAAGAACTCATTTTGAGTGGAAGCAAGTCTTCCTCAATTTCAAGGGACTACCTATGATGATGACGACATTAGAAAAATATAAACTCTCGCTTGTACCTAATCCTAGAGGCATACCTCTAAAGAAATGCATGATATGTGCAGCCTACTTCTGATAATTCAGTCGTTTTTATTCCCTCACTAAAAAAAATGCAATTTATCCACTAATTTGAAGCAAAACGGACCTAAATTTAATCAGATGATTGGAATTAAGTAGATTGTACACCCATAATGCAAGTTCAATAAATTAAAATGACCATAAAATATCTAAATACAGGTAAAATTACAAGCCCATATATTAAAATAAAGGTCAATATTTAGGTATCTAAGATGCAAAATAACTTCTGTTAATTAAAAGAGGCAATTATTTTTTAAGAAATGCGTGCAAATAAATATAAACAAAATGCAAAATTAAGTTTTAAATATTTTATAAAGAGAGTTGATCACTGTACAGGCCCTCTTACCTGTTTGCCGGTGCAGACTCCACAAACGCTGCTCTCACTGCACTGGGGTACAGCTGCATACTGCCATCTAGCTTTATATAGTGCCACCCGACCGCACTTGACTGGGGAGCGCTGTCACTCCAGGTGACTGACGGGCCAGCTGGCCAATCCTGGCGCCGCACCCGCGGCTGGCGCGATCGGAAGCGCGGCGCCGAACCAATGGGCGTGCAGGGGGGGCGGCGCCACTCTCTTTGTGAATGGGCCCGGGATGGTGTGAGCAGACCCCGTCATCTGGTGAGAGGAGGCGGTGGCCAATCGGAGCACCGGCGCCTCCAACGCTCAAAGCCAGCGGTCGCCCCTGGAGACGGTTGCCCCAGGCAACCAGATGAGGCCTGCAACAAAAATGCATCCCCTGCTCAGGCCCAAGGACCATTGATGCAATCAATTAATAAACCCTTAAACTGTGAAGGAATTTACAAAATACAATCAAGATCTGACTCATAAAAGCAGTTTATCTGACAATTTGTTTATTTGTATTCCCGTTTTCCTTCTGGAAAAAAAAAGAACACTTTCATTTCTATAGCGCTTTATAGCCAAACCAGTACATTTGAAGTGTCGTCACTATTGTAATGTAGGAAACGCAGCAGCCAATTTGCACACAGCAAGCTCCCACAAACAGCAATGAGATAATGGCCAGAAAATCTGTTTGTGACAAATATTGCCCAGGACACCAGTGATAGCGCCCCTGCTCTTCTTTGAGATCGTGCCTTGGGATCGTTTACATTCATCGGAGAGGGCAGACGGGACCTTGCTTTAACGTCTCATCCGAAAGAGGCACCTCTGACAGTGCAGCATTGCACAGAGAGTGTCAGACTAGATTTTTGTGCTCAAGTCTCTGGAGCAGAACTCGAAACTACAACCTTCTGACTCAGAGGCGAAAATGCTACCCACTGAGCCACGTAAGATAGTGACTCTGCATTGGGGTACAGTTCCACTTGTACTGACCACCTTCTGGTACAGTTCCACACACACACTGATCACCCTCTGCGTACAGTAGCATAGTAGTTATGATACTGGATGAGTATTCCAGAGGCTTGGACTAATGATCCAAGATGTGAGTTCAATTTCCGCCACGGCAGCTGGGGAATTTAAATTCAGTTAATTAAATAATTCTGGTGACCATGAAACTATTGGACTGTTGTTAAAAAAAACATCGGGTTCACGAATGCCCTTCAGGGAAGGAAATCTGCTGTCCTTCCCTGGTGTGGCTTATATGTGACTCTAGGCCCCCAACAATGTGGTTGACTCTTAACTACCCTCTGAAATGGCCTCGCGAGCTCCTCACAAACATCTGGGGACTTGTGCCAAAATTGGGAGAGCTGTCTCACACAGAGTGGTCAAGCAACAGCCTGACATAGTCATACTCACAGAACCACACCTTTCAGCCAATGTCCCAGACTCCTCCATCACCATCCCAGAGAGTCGGGATAAATCGGTCATTTTCTGGTTGGCAAACTGTAACTAGTGGGGTACCACAGGGATCAGTGCTGGGGCCTCAGCTATTTATAATCTATATTAATGACTTGGATGAAGGGATCGAGTGTAATGTAACCAAGTTTGCTGATGATACAAATGTAAGGTTTTTGCTTGCCTTGTCCTTAGTACAGACTCTGGGTTTTACAGGAATAAAATATACACGACACAAAGGTTTAGGCTCAACCCAAAACTATTAGTTTATTAAAACCAACAAAACACGGACAAAACCCCTTAGAGATTTGGTTGCAACATACAACCACCCAATCCGGCTGGTCGTCACGGATTTCGATTGTCGGCCCTGGAGCTGGGAATGATCGGTCCCCATTCGTCTTCACCTGACTGCTGCAGTCCTCGAGAGCGAGAGAGTGTCTTCCTGTGCGATTCCCTGTCCATGTCCTTCCGTCTTAAAATCTTTTTGTCACAAAGCCCTCCCCCAACCGTAGTTTCAGTTGCTGGGCTTCTGAGTGGCCGACATTCACACATCATCAACCGGTAATTCAACCACCGGAGATATGCAGAGTCTGCAAGATTGAACATGACTCCTCATCTTTGTTTCCCACTCCCTGAAATACACCTTTAATGTGGTTTCCTCTTACTGTTGATGGGTGTATCTGGTCGTCAGCTCGCAGATAAACGTTTTTCTGATTCAGGCCATGAAATTAATCTGACCCCGTTGTTTGAGTGAAACCTAGAGCATTGTCCAGATGCTAATTTCTCCCATCGAAATCAATCGGGACTTGCTCAAGATTCCAGGCCACATATTTCGATGAATGCTCCTTTTGATAGTCTATCAGAAATGCTTTAAAATGTTCCACTGCTCCGTATCAATGTCCCTCATCGATTCAAAACTGTAGTTGGCTGTCGCCTTTTCTTGTGCTTCAAGTTTTCTTCGCCTGACTCTGGCATCTTCCTGTGCCCTGAGCCAAATATCTTTGCGAACCTTACACAAAGATGGGCGGGAAAGCAAATTGTGAGGAAGACACAAAAAAATCTGCAAAGGGATATAGACAGGCTAAGTGAGTGAGCAAAAATTTGGCAGATGGAGTATAATGTGGGAAAGTGTGAGGTTATCCACTTTGGCAGAAATAATAAAAAAGCAAATTATTATTTAAATGGAGAAAAATTGCAAAGTGCTGCAGTACAAAGGCACCTGGGGGCCCTTGTGCATGAAAGACAAAAAGTTAGTATGCAGGTACAGCAAATAATAAGAAAGGCAAATGGAATATTGGTCTTTATTGCAAAGGGGATAAAGTATAAAAGCAGAGAAGTCCTGCTACAACTGTACAGGGTATTGGTGAGGCCACACCTGGAGTACTGCGTATAATTTTGGTCTCCGTATTTAAGGAAGGATATACTTGCATTGGAGACTGTTTAGAGAAGGTTCACTAGGTTGATTCCTAAGATGAAGGGGTTGAATAATGAAGGTTGGGCCTCTACTCATTGAAGTTCAGAAGAATGAGAGGTGATCTTATTGAAACATAAAAGATAATGAGGGGCTTGACAAGGTGGATGCAGAGAGGATGTTTCCACTCATGGGGGAATCTAGAACTATGGGGCATAGTTTCAGAATAAGGGGTCGCCCATTTAAAACTGAGATGAGGAGGAATTTCTTCTCTCAGGGGGTTGTAAATCTGTAGAATTCTCTGTCCCAGAGAGCTGTGGAGGCTGGGTCATTGAATAGATTTAAAGGCGGAGATAGACAGATTTTTGAGCGATAAAGGGAGTAAAGGGTTATGGGGAGCAGGCAGCAAAGTGGAGCTGAGCCCATGATCAGGTCAGCCATGATCTTATTGAATGGCGGAGCAGGCTCGAGGGACCAAATGGCTACTCCTGTTCCTATTTCTTATGTTCTTATGTCCTACCGACATGACTTCAGTCTCATGGCTTCAGGTCAAGCATGGGTAACGAAACCTCCTGCTGATTATCACCTACCGCCCTCCCTCAGCTGATGAATCAGTATTCCTCCATGGTTGAACACCACTTGGAAGAAGCACTGAGAGTAGCAAGGGCACAGAATGTACTCTGGTGGGGGATTCAATGTGGCTCAGTAGCACGATTACTGACCGAGCTGGCCACGTGCTGAAGGACATAGCTACCAGATTGGGCCTGTGATGCGTTATGAGAAAACCAACACGAGGGGAAACCCTACTTGACCTCATCCTCACCAATCTACCTGTCGCAGATGCATCTGTCCATGACAGTATTGGTGGCAGTGACCACCGCGCAGTCCCTGCCTTCACACTGAGGACACCTTCGATTCACGGACTCCCAGGCCGCCTGTAACTTTTGCGGCCTGGATGAGTGTGTTCCTCGCATACACGGTATGTGAGAGGTTGCAGCTCTGTTCCATTTTGTAATTTCTGGTTGCACTTCAGTCCCATGCTCCTGGTCTTTGGCCACCAAGTGCGGAAAGGGAGTGGGGTGTGGGGGGAGATGACAGGAAAGTTTGGAGGACCACCTCGTGGGTCTACTCCTGGCCCTGGTCAAGGTGGCCATCCGCTGATCTAGGTCAAATGCGGCCCGTGGGGGGGTGGTTGCCTGCCTCTTTTCTGCAGCCTTGGCCGTTCCTGAGTGACCCTGGAGAAGGAGCACGCTGTGTCCACCGGTATCGATGAGGCCTTCCGCAACCGGTGGGCACCGCAGGGACTGGGGGAGCGCAGTGGGTAGTGTAAATAATATTAGCACTTATTTTGATACGTTTCTTTTTTCAGTGTCTAGTCCTGATGCTCCAGCCATCGTGAGTGTGGGGCAGGCTTGTTGGACCAGCTGGCCTTTATCTGCACCTAATGTTATGCTCAGAATAAATCCACAGGACTGTATTGCAAGCTCAAATTGTTGTGACCTTGGTCTCTTTATTCAGACTCCAGAGTGCTGAAGCAGCATGGTGAATCACCTTTTATACCTGCTTGCCCAGGGTGCACAGGTGACCCTTAGGTCTCCCACAGGTGTGCCTCCTAGTGGCAAGTCTTACATTTAGAAACATAAAAACATAGAAAATAGGTGCCGGAGTAGGCCATTCAGCCCTTCGAACCTGCACCACCATTCAGTAAGATCATGGCTGATCATCACCTCAGTACCCATTTCCTGCTTTCTCTCCATACCCCTTGATCCCTTTAGCCATAAGGGCCATATCTAACTCCCCCTTGAATATATCCAACGAACTGGCATCAACAACTCTCTGCGGTAGAGAATTCCACAGGTTAACAACTCTGAGTGAAGAAGTTTCTCCTCATCTTGGTCCTAAATGGCTTACCCCTTATCCTTAGACTGTGTCCCCTGGTTCTGGACTTCCCCAACATCGGGAACATTCTTCCTGCATCTAACCTGTCCAGTCCCTTCAATATTTTATATGTTTCTATGAGATCCCCTCTCATTCTTCTAAACTCCAGCGAATACAGGCCCAGTTGATCCAGTCTCTCCTCATATGTCAGTCCTGCCATCCCAGGAAGGAGTCTGGTGAACCTTCGCTGCACTCTCTCAATAGCAAGAACGTCGTTCCTCAGATTAGGAGACCAAAACTGAACACAATATTCCAGATGAGGCCTCACTAAGGTCCTGTACAACTGCAGTAAGACCTCCCTGCTCCTGTACTCAAATCCCCTAGCTATGAAGGCCAACATGCCATTTGCCTTCTTCACCACCTGCTGCACCTGCATGCCAACTTTCAATGACTGATGTACCATGACACCCAGGTCTCGTTGCACCTCCACGTTTCCTAATCATCCGCCATTCAGATAATATTCTGCCCTCGTGTTTTTGCCACCAAAGAGGATAACCTCACAGCGTCAAGGAGGCGGTGTGGGAGTCCGGGGGAGGCCTATAAAGGCCCAGCGGCAGATCGAAGCGGCGGCAGCATCGAGGAGGCCAGCTGATGCTGGTGCAGAGTGAGAAGGCAAAAAAAGTAGAAAGAAATCGAAGGGTGACATCACAGCAAAGGGGGTAAGTGATCGGTCAATCGTTTTTTGTTTTCTTTTCCTTTATTATTATTGTTGGAAAATTAAGTTAATTTAAGGGTTAAGTCATGGCAGAAGAGCTCGGACACATTTCATGCTCCTCCTGAGCCATGTGGGAACTCAGGGACACTACGACTACATGTGCGGGAAGTGTATCCTGCTGCAGCTCCTGAGAGACCACTTTGCGGCATTAGAGCTGCGAGTGGATTCACTCTGGAGCATCCGCGATGCTGAGATGCCATGAATAGCACGTTTAATGAGCTGGTCATACGGCAGGTCAAGGTTACACAGACAGATAGGGGATGGGTGACCAGTAGGAAGAGCAGTGCAAGGAAGGTAGTGCAGGGGTCCCCTGGGGTCATCGCTCTCCAAAACAGATACACCGTTTTGGGTACTGTTAGGGGGCAGCAGCAGCCAAGTTCATGGCACCATGGGTGGCTCTGCTGGACAGGAGGGCAGGAAAAAGAGTGGGAGAGCTATAGCGGTAAGGGTTTCTATTGCAAGGGGAATAGATAGACGTTTCTGTTGTGTATGGAGAAAGAGTCAGTCTAAACACTGTGAACTCAAAGTAAAGTGTGACCTTAGTCTTGTATTGCAGGTCTCCAGAGTGCCTCTCCAACCTGTGAAGCCTCCTTAAATAGCGGTGCTCCCAAGGGATTATGGGATTCTTGGGATGAGCCCTCTGGTGGCTGTACAGAGTAAATACAACTCCACATATATAACAGTTTCTGCGGCCACAATCGAGACTCCAGGATGGTATGTTGCCTCCCTGGTGCAAGGGTCAAGGATGTCTCGGAGCGGCTGCAGGACATTTTGGAGGGGAAGGGTGAACAGCCAGTTGTCATGGTGCATATAGGTACCAACAACATAGGTAAAAAAAAAACCACGGGATGAGGTCCTACAAGATGAATTTAGGGAGCCAGGAGTTAAATTAAAAAGTAGGACCTCAAAAAGGTATAATCTCAGGATTGCTACCAGTGCCACGTGCTAGTCAGAGTAGGAATCGCAGGATAGCTCAGATGAATACGAGGCTTGAGGAGTGGTGCAGAAGGGAGGGATTCAAATTCCTGGGACATTGGAACCGGTTCTGGGGGAGGTGGGACCAGTACAAACCGGACGGTCTGACCTGGGCAGGACCGGAACCAATGTCCAAGGGGGAGTGTTTGCTAGTGCTGTTGGGGAGGGGTTAAACTAATATGGCAGGGGGATGGGAACCTATGCAGGGAGACAGAGGAAAGTAGAATGGGGGCAGAAGCAAAAGATAGAAAGAAGAAAAGTAAAAGTAAAAGTGGAGGGCAGAGAAACTCAAGGCAAAAATCAAAAAGGGCCACATTACAGCAAAATTCTAAAAGTGGCAAAGTGTGTTAAAAAGACAAGCCTGAAGGCTCTGTGCCTCAATGCGAGGAGTATTCATAATAAAGTGGACTAATTAACTGCGCAGACAGCAATGAACAAATATGATATAATTGGCATCACAGAGACATGGCTCCAGGGTGACCAAGGTTGGGAACTCAACATCCAAGGGTATTCAACATTCAGGAAGGATAGACAGAAAGGAAAAGGAGGTGGGGTAGCGTTGCTGGTTAAAGAGGAAATTAACGCAATAGTAAGGAAGGACATTAGCCTGGATGATGTGGAATCTGTATGGGTGGAGCTGCGGAATACCAAAGGGCAGGAAACGCTAGTGGGAGTTGTATACAGACCACCAAACAGTCGTGGTAAGTTTGGGGACAGCATCAAAGAAGAAATTAGGGATGCGTTCAATAAAGGTACAGCAGTTATCATGGGAGACTTTAATCTACATTGGGCTAACCAAACTAGTAGCAATACGGTGGAGGAGGATTTCCTGGTGTGTATTAGGGATGATTTTCTAGACCAATATGTCGAGGAACCAACTTGAGGGCTGGCCATCCGAGACTTGGTCATGTGTAATGAGAAAGGACTAATTAGCAATCTTGTTGTGCGAGGCCCCTTGGGGAAAAGTGACCATAATATGGTAGAATTCTTTATTAAGATGGAGAGTGACAGTGTTAATTCAGAGACTAGGGCCCTGAACTTGAGGAAAGGTAACTTCGATGGTATGAGACGTGAATTGGCTAGATTAGACTGGCGAATGATACTTAAAGGGTTAACAGTGGATAAGCAATGGCAAACATTTAAAGATCACATGGATGAACTTCCACAATTGCACATCGCTGACTGGAGTAAAAATAAAACGAGGAAGGTGGCTCAACCATGGCTAACAAGGGAAATTAAGGATAGTTTTAAATCCAAGGAAGAGGCATAAATTGGCCAGAAAAAGCAGCAAACCTGAGGACTGGGAGCAATTTAGAATCCAGCAGAGGACAAAGTGTTTAATTGGGCAGGGGAAAAGAGAGTATGAGAGGAAGCTTGCTAGGAACATAAAAACTCACTGCAAAAGCTTCTATAGACATGTGAAGAGGAAAAGATTAGTGAAGACAAATGTAGGTCCTTTGCAGTCAGACAAAAGGCAGGTAACTATAGGCCAGTTAGTTTAACATCTGTAGTGGGGAAAATGTTTGAAGCTATCATTAAGGAAGAAATAGCGGGACATCTAGATAGGAATAGTGCAATCAAGCAGACACAACATGGATTCATGAAGGGGAAATCATGATTAACTAATTTACTGGAATTTTTTGAGTATACAACGAGCATGGTGGATAGAGGTGTACCGATGGATGTGGTGTATTTAGATTTCCAAAAGGCATTCGATAAGGTGCCACACAAAAGGTTTCTGCAGAAGATAAAGGTTCGCGGAGTCAGAGGAAATGTATTAGCATGGATAGAGAATTGGCTGGCGAACAGAAAGCAGAGAGTCGGGATAAATGGGTCCTTTTCGGGTTGGAAATCGGTGGTTAGTGGGGTGCCACAGGGATCGGTGCTGGGACCACAACTGTTTACAATATACATAGATGACCTGGAAGAGGGGACAGAGTGTAGTGTAACAAAATTTGCAGATGACAAAGATTAGTGGGAAAGCAGGTTGTGTAGAGGACACAGAGAGGCTGCAAATAGATTTGGATAGGTTAAGCGAATGGGCTAAGGCTTGGCAGATGGAATACAATGTCGGAAAATGTGAGGTCATCCACCTTGGGGAAAAAAACCAGTAAAAGGGAATATTATTTGAATGGGGAGAAATTACAACATGCTGCAGTTCAGAAGGACCTGGGGGTCCTTGTGCATCAATCCCAAAAAGTTAGTTTGCAGGTGCAGCAGGTAATCAGGAAGGCGAATGGAATGTTGGCCTTCATTGCGAGAGGGATGGAGTACAAAAGCAGGGAGGTCCTGCTGCAACTGTACAGGGTATTGGTGAGGCCGCACCTGGAGTACTGCGTGCAGTTTTGGTCACCTTACTTAAGGAAGGATATACTAGCTTTGGAGGGGGTACAGAGACGATTCACTAGGCTGATTCCGGAGATGAGGGGGTTACCTTATGATGATAGATTGAGTAGACTGGGTCTTTACTCATTGGAGTTCAGAAGGATGAGGGGTGATCTTATAGAAACATTTAAAATAATGAAAGGGATAGACAAGATAGAGGCAGAGACTAGAACTAGGGGGCACAGCCTCAAAATACGGGGGAGCCAATTTAAAACCGAGTTGAGAAGGAATTTCTTCTCCCAGAGGGTTGTGAATCTGTGGAATTCTCTGCCCAAGGAAGCAGTTGAGGCTAGCTCATTGAATGTATTCAAGTCACAGATAGATAGATTTTTAACCAATAAGGTTATTCAGGGTTATGGGGAGCGGGTGGGTAAGTGGAGCTGAGTTCACGGCCAGATCAGCCATGATCCTGTTGAATGGTGGAGCAGGCTCGAGGGGCTAGATGGCCTACTCCTGTTCCTAATTCTTATGTTCTTATGTTATGTTTATTCAGGTTAATTTATAATGGAGAACAAAGAAATGGCAGACCAGTTGAATAAATACTTTGGTTCTGTCTTCACGAAGGATGACACAAATAACCTTCCGGAAATACTAGGGGACAGAGGGTCTAGTGAAAAGGAGGAACTGAAGGAAATCCTTATTAGGCAGGAAATTGTGTTGGGGAAATTGATGGGATTGAAGGCAGATAAATCCCCGGGGCCTGATAGTCTGCATCCCAGAGTACTTAAGGAAGTGGACCTAGAAATAGTGGATGCATTGATAACCATTTTCCGACAGTCTCTCGACTCTGGATCAGTTCCTATGGACTGGAGGGTAGCTAATGTAAGGTCCCACACAAGTGCGAAATTAAAGCACATGGTATTGGGGGCAATGTACTGATATGGATAGAGAACTGGTTGGCAGACAGGAAGCAGAGAGTCGGGATTAACGGGTCCTTTTCAGAATGGCAGGCAGTGACTAGTGGGGTGCCGCAGGGCTGTGTGCTGGGACCCCAGCTATTAACAATATACATCAATGATTTGGATGAAGGAATTGAGTGCAATATCTCCAAGTTTGCAGATGACACTAAGCTGGGTGGCAGTGTGAGCTGTGAGGGGGATGCTAAGAGGCTGCAGGGTGAGACTGGAGTGCCGTTAAGTTCAACTTTTAACATTATCAGAGGACTTTTGGTGGTGAAGGTGTGTATCTCATGTACTTCCTCTTCATCCTCAGGTTGAGTTGCCTCTCCTGCTTGTTCAGTGTGATCCACGCTGGATTGGTCATCCTCTCCTGATTCTGCCACGTGGTGAGTCAGAGGTCGTTTGCACATTCGCTGGAGGTGCCCCATTGTTCCACAGCCCTTGTACGCATAGGGCTTGAATCGACATTGATGAGCTGTACAATTGCCCCCGCAGCACCAACATGGCGCTAATGGATACGCATTCACACCCCACGGCGGACTCGGAGTCACTCTAGGCCTAGTTCTGGCATCTGCAATCGTGTGGGCCCTGCCCTGTATTGTTCTGTCTATTGAAAACATTGTTTAATGCACAGTACTTGCCGGTGAGCTTTGATTCTGTGAAGATGTCTGTTTTGTGTTATCGCTCATGGATATGAAGGCTTGGGCTATCGTAATGGCTTTGCTCAGATCTAGGGCTACAGCAGACAGCAGTTTGCAAAGAATTACCTCGTGGCCAATTCCAAGAAAAATTCCCGCCACATTTAACCCGAAGGATCCTGCAAATTGGCACTGTCCTGCAAGGCGTCTTAGGTCGGCGACAAAACTTGCCACGTTCTGGCCCTCGGAGAGATGGTGCGTGTAAAAGCGATATCTGGCCATCAAGATGCTCTCCTTTGGCTTGAGGTGTTCCCTAACCAGTGAGCACAGCTCTGTGTAAGACTTGTCCATTGGTTTGACCGGTGCCAGCAAATTTTTGAGGAGGCAATATATTGAAGACCCACATATGGTGAGAATTGTCCTGCACTTGATTGTCATCTCAGCCTTGTCCAGTTCATTGGCCACGAAGTACTGGTCGAGGCGCTCAACAAAGGCTTTCCAATCATCACCCTCAACAGATCTCTCAAGAATACCAACGGCAGCCATTACCGCGTGAAAGTTTGTGATCAGTTACTCGTCGCCAATTTGTTATATTCAGAATAAATCCACAGGACTGTATTGCAAGCTCAAACTGTTGTGACCTTGATCTCTTTATTCACACTCCAGGGTGAGGAAGCAGCACAGTGAATCACCTTTTATACCTGCTTGCCCCAGGGTGCACAGGTTATCCTTAAGTCTCCCACAGGTGTGCCCCCTAGTGGCTAGTCTTACATTTTGGTGAGGTTTACATACATACATAAACATCTAATGCTTTGAGAGTGAGATTTAAGTTCCTTCACAAATAGTGCTAGGCACCCCTGTTTGAACTTAGTAGGAATGATGGATTTGAAACATCTGACTCCCATTGGTGGCTTTAGAACTTATGGGAAAAGTGCTGAGAACAGTTGTTAGGCCTGCCACTTCATGTAGGCAAGCGCTGACTGGGAGTTGAGAGACAGAGAGAGGAGAGTATGTGTCAAGGACAGCGAGTGAGTATACTTGACCCATTCTATCGCAACCTCCTCTGTTCTCAATCTCCGAGCGTGATAAAGAACTTTGGCATGAGGAGTGCCTCAGTGGGTAGCGCTCGCGCCTCTGAGTCAAAATGGCATGTGTTCAAGTCCCACTCCAGAGACTTGAGCTGAAAAATTCAAGGCTGACACTCTGCTGAAGTAGAGGGAGGGCTGCACTGTTGGAGGTGCCGTCTTTTGGTTGAACCAATGTCCCGTCTGCTCTCTCAGGTCAACGCATTATTTCAAATAGTCAGCCACTATTTCAATGAGTTCTCCCCGGCATCCTGGGGCCAACATTAATCCCTCAACCAACATCACTAAAACAGATGATTTGGTCATTATCACATTGCTGTTCGTGCGAGCTTGCTGTGCACAAATTGGCTGCCGCGTTTCCCACATTACATTAGTGACTACACTTCAAAAAGTGTTTAATTGGCTGTAAAGCACTTTGGGATATCCTGAGGTAATGAAAGGTGCTATATAAATCCAAGTTCTTTCTTACTTTTTACAGTCATCTCCATCAAGGTTCCCTGCAGATTGCTGTAGATCTCGAGGCCAACCAAGAACTACTTGGACCCAATCACGCAGGACCTTAAAAAGCTCAACCTTGGCTTCCACACCACGTAGCACTACATGCAAGACAGAAAAGTCTGGAAATGTCACACACACACACATACCGCCAAGCTCCCACTGGTGGAGTAGAGAATTAGTAATAGTAGAATCATAGACTGGTTATGGTACAGAAGGAGGCCATTCGGCCCATCGAGCCTGTGCCGGCTCTCTGCAAGAGCACTTCAGCTAGTCCTACTCCACCGTCCTTTCCCCGTAGCCCTGCAAATTTTTTTCTCTTTGGGTAGCGTCCAATTCCCTTTTGAAAGCCACGATTGAGTCTGCCTCCACCACCCTTTCAGGCAATGCATTCCAGATCCTAACCACTCACTGTATAAAAATATTTTTCCTTATGTCGCCTTTGGTTCTTTTGCCAATCACCTTAAATCGGTGTCCTCTGGTTCTCGACCCTTCTGCCAATGGGAATAGTTTCTCTCTATCTGCTCGGTCCAGACCCCTCATGATTTTGAGCACCTCTATCAAATCTCCTCTCAACCTTCACTGCTCCAAGGAGAACAGCCCCAGCTTCTCTAGTCTGTCCATGTAACCAAAGTTCCTCATCCCTGGAATCATTCTTGTAAATCTTTTCTGCACCCTCTCTAAGGCTTTTACATCCTGCCTAAAGTGCCGTTCCCAGAATTGGACACAATACTCCAGTCGAGGCCGAACCAGTGTTTTTATAAAGGTTCATCATAACTTCCTTGCTTTTGTACTCTATTTATGAAGCCCAGTATCTCGTATGCTTTTTTAAACGCTTTCTCAACCTGCCCTGCCACCTTCCAACGTTTGTGCACATGTAGGCCCCAAATTTCCCTAGCCGCTTAGAACGGCGTATCTCGATGTGGTGCGCCGACTTCCTGGAAGAAAAAAAGCGCCAAAAATCTACCTCTGAAATTGGCCGCGCTCTCGTCGTCCTGATCCATCGGCGTCGCGCAGCAGAGTCTGGGGGGGGGGGGGGGGGAGCTTGGAGCTTCCGCCGCAATTGCTCATTGCGGCCGACGGCGGGGGTGTGGCTTGGGCCCAGCGTGTCGTGCAGTGCCGGCAGGGGTACGCATGACCGTTTGAGTGTGCGTGCATGTGCAATAGGTGGTTCAGTCTGCGCGCATGCACAGTGTAACAGGAAGCTTGGCAATCGACCACTTAAGGGAGAGCATCCTCAGAATAAGTGGCTATGGAGCATATATAAAGGTGAGGTCTGAATATTGATTTTTGTGTGGCTGAGAGAGTGGAAGGGAGTGTTGGATAGGTGTAAGAGAGGTCTAAGTGTGATCTTTGAACATTACCTGCGTTTGAGCCCAATAGACGAATGGTGCAAGAAGTACCAAGAATTTCCTCCATGAGGAAGTGGAGAAATTAGTGATGGTTATTGAGCAGAAATGGCTGGAGCTGGATATTATCAAGAGTGGTCCGTCAAACGTTTCACCCAAAGAAATGAGAAAAAAGATGGAACCTCATTGCAGAAGAATTCTCTGCTGGGGTGAACACCGCAAGATCTGGAAGCCAGTGCAAGAAGAAATGGCAGGACGTTGGTCAGGTAGTGAATGTAAGTAATATCTTCATCTTTAAATTGAATTGCAATGGAAAATGTGAGCATCTGTATGTGTCTTACCCATCAGAAGCGCACCATGTCTGACAATTAATATTTTCATCTTTGCAGAAGAAATTTGCTCACAACAAGGAGAGAACTAGAACAAGAGGAGGTCCGCCAAATCTGCACCAACCATCACCACTGGAACAGAGGGTTGCTGCCTTGCTGAGTCGCACCGGCAGAAAAAGAATCAGCTCTGCACAAGCTGGAGCTACACATGAGGGTGAGGGTGAGTCATTAAAATGCATAGTGGCCCTTCAAATCAACCTGCTGACTGGCCTGTTACGTGTGAGACTACTCATGCCACCCATCCTGCCCCTCCAGTGCTGCTAACTATTTTGACTGTTCTGTTGTCTGTTGCAGAAGAAGAAGACACTCCTCAAGATCCTGAGGAACTAGATGTGTGCGCTCCAGACCAAGTGATTGGGGGGGAGGAGGGGTCCATGGAAATGTGTGCTCAGGAGAATGCTGACCGCGATATCGATCAGGACATATCACAGGGCATCACACTGCCAGAATCTTCCATTAGCTCCTCAGCAACCTTCCATGGGTTCACACCTTCTGAGGTCGCAGGTTCAAATGGCGGTCGCGAAATGCATCTTGGGACACCCAGTCCCCCAACGTCCCAGCCTGCGCCTCGCACGGGAGGGGTGCCACTAGGTAGACCCACGGTGAGGGGAATGAGAAGCCGACCAGTCTCTCCTGAGTGGCAACCCTCAGCAGAAGTTAATCAGGTTTTTTCGTTGGGTGAGGAGACCAATGTCCTCACAAGATCACTCGTGGTGGCCGTCAGTGGGGTGCGTGATAAGGTCGCCACACTATCGGGTGAAATCTCTGCACTAAGACGGGAAGTCAGGGCGGGCATTTCAGAGGGTGTGCAGACGATGGCAGATGCCATGAGGGAACTGGCTTCTGCAATAAGGGCCCAAAGGCTGGACACTTAAATGTCACTCCCACTTCAATCCACGCACCAGCCACCGGTCAGACCCAAGCCGGGCCCCCAACCCACCCCCCCACCACCATCACCGACCCTATAAAGGAAGTGCACTTTCCCCAAGATGTGGGTGAGGGATGGGTGCAGACTTTCTTTCCTGCTGTGGCTGTTGTTGGTATCGTTGAAAGGCACTGTAAAATTTACAATAAAATATATTTTGCATCAAAACTGAATCATCCTCCATTAGGACCACACAACATTTAGGGTCAACTGTAAAAAGTAAAAATCCCTTACCCCTACAGTCATGCGTGCCTGCCGTCCCTAGCCATGGCAGGAGGGCTAGCCGGTGCATTCTGAAGTCGGCAAGGTAGGACTGCTCTATTTTCTGTAGCTGATTTATCTTTCATTTATTTGTGGTGATGTTGTGCAGCTGTTGTGCTGAAGAAGATGTTGTAATGTTGTGCTGATGTTGTGAAGGTCTTTAGAACTTTGGAATCCTCTAACTCATTCTCTCTCTCTTCTCCTCCTTCCCCCCCCCCCCCCCCCTCCCCGCCTTATCTTTGGCTACCTGCGCTGATTTCTTAAATGTAGGTAAGGTTTCTCTGTGCCTACAAAAGTGGTCACATACACTGGCCTAAGTTAGTTTGGAGTAACTTTCAGCTGGGCAAATTTGCTTCTATGGCCAGAAGAGGTGCAAGTGGCTTGTCACGCCCCCTTTTGGAGAGAACAAACTAAACTAAAAAAAAACGAACTAACTGACTTACATTGGAGCAAGTTAAATGGGGAAATTTGCGATTTTTAAGTTACTCCAAAAAAAGCTACTTACTCCAAAATAAAAATGGGGCAACTCTCGGGGAAATTTGGGCTCATACCCTAGATCTCTCCGTTCATGCCTTTAATTTATTTTGCCTCTCCTCGTTCTTCCTACCAAAATGTATCACTTCACACTTTTCTGTTAAATTTCATCTGCCACAGGTCTGCCCATTCCACCAGCCTGTCTATGTCTTCCTGAAGTCTATCACTATACTTCCAAGTTTTGTACCATCTGCAAATCTTGGAATTGTGTCATGTACACCCACATCTGAGTCATTAATATATATCAAGAAAAGCAGTAGTCCTAGAACCAACCCCTGGGGAATACCACTGTACATCATAAAACATTATCGGTTCCTAATCTTGTCTGCCAAAACTGCTCACTATTCCAGGCTCCCCTCAGGTATGTTTCCCCTCTCATTCAAATCTGCCATCATCACCCCTCTCCTAAAAAAAAAAACAACCTTTGACCCCACTGTGCTGGCAAGCTACCGCCATCTCCACCATCCCTTTCCTCTCCAAAGTCCTTGAATGTGTTGTTGCCTCCCAAATCCGTGCCCATCTTTCCCTGAACGCCATATTTGAATCTCTTCAATCTGGTTTCCACTTCTGCCACAGTAACGAAACGGCTCTCAAAGTCACAAATGATATCCTTTGTGACTGTGATAAAGGTAAACTATCCCTCCTCATCTTTCTTGACCCATCTGCAGCCTTTGACACAGTTGACCACTCTATCCTCCTCCAATGCCACTCCATCGTCCAGCTGGGTGGGACTGCACTCGCCTGGTTCCATTCTTATCTATCTAATCGTAGCCAGAAAATCACCTACAATGGCTTCTCTTCCCACTCCTGCATCGTTACCTCTGGTGTCCCCAAAGGATCAGTCCTGGACTCCCTCCTATTTCTCAGATATGCTGCCTCTTGGCGACATCATCCAAAAACACGGCATCAATTTCCACATGTACGCTGACGACACTCAGCTCTACCTCACCACCACTTCTCTTGATCCCTCCATGGTCTCTAAATAGTCAGATTGTTTGTCCAACACCCAGTACTGGATGAGCAGAAATTTTCTCCAATTAAATATTGGGAAGACCAAAGGCATTGTTTTTGGTCCCCGCCACAAACTGCTTAGCATAGCCACCGACTATCCCTCTCCCTAGCATCTGTCTGAGGCTGAACCAGACTGTTTGCAACCTAGTTGTCATACTTGACGCTGAAATGAGCTTCCTGCCACATATCCGCCGAAAACCGCCTATTTCCACCTCCATAACATCGCCCATCTCCACCCCTGCTTCAGCTCATTTGCTGCTGAAACCCTCATCCATGCCTTTGTTACCTCTAGACTTGACTACTCCAATGCACTCCTGGCTGCCCTCCCACATTCTACCCAACATGAACTTGAGGTAATCCAAAATCAGCAGTCCATGTCCTAACTCGCACCATGTACTGCTCACCTATCACCCGTGCTCGCTGACCTACATTTGTTCCCGGTTAAGCAACACCTCAATTTCAAAATTCTCATCCTTGTTTTCAAATCCCTCCATGGCCTCACCCCTCCCTATCTCTAATCTCCTTCACGCTGCGCCGCTCCTGGGCCACGACCCCGCTGCTCGCCGCTACAGACCTCCGGGCCTCATCGACTGCGAGACCTCCCGCTGTCCTCAGACCTCCCGCTGTCAACGTGGACCATTTTTCATACCTCGGGAGCCTGCTGTCAACAAGGGCAGATAGACGACGAGGTCCAACACCGCCTTCAGTGTGCCGGTGCAGCCTTCGGTCGCCTGAGGAAGAGAGTATTTGAAGATCACGAACCTCAAATCCGGCACCAAGCTCATGGTCTACAGAACAGTGGTGAGTCCCGCCCTCCTATATGGCTCAGAGACATGGACTATGCATAGCAGGCACCTCAAAACACTGGAGAAGTACCACCAACGCTGTCTCCGCAAGAGCCATTAGCAGGATAGGCACACCAACATCAGTGTTCTCACTCAGGCCAACATCCCCAGCATCAAAGCATTAACCACGCTCGATTAGCTCCGCTGGATGGGCCACATCGTCCGCATGCCTGACACGAGGCTCCCAAAGCAAGCGCTCTACTCGCAGCCCCGACACGGCAAGCGAGCCCCAGATGGGCAGAGGAAACGCTTCAAAGACACCCTCAAAGCCTCCTTGAAAAAGTGCAACATCCCCATTGACACCTGGGAATCCCTGGCCCAAGATTGTCCAAAGTGGAGGAAGAGCATTCGGGAATACGCTGAACACCGAGTCTCGTCGCCGAGAGGAAGTTTAAGCCAAGCATCGACAGCGGGAGGAGCGCACGGCAACCCAGGCATCCAACTCCCCATTCCTCTAACCACCATGACAGAGGCGGTCCGTCCCACATTGGACTCTTCAGTCACCTGAGAACTCACTTTTAGTGTGGAAGCAAGTCATCCTCGACTCTGAGGGACTACCTATGATGATGAATCTCCTTCATTCTCACAACCCTCCGAGATGTCTGCGCTTCTCAAATTCTGCCCTCTTCAGCATCCCTGATTATAAATCGCTCAACCATCGGTGGCCGTGCCTTCAGCTGCCTGGGCCCTAAGCTCTGGAACTCACTCCCTAAACCTCTCTACCTCTTTCCTCCTTAAAACCTACCCCTTCTTAAGTGGCTCGGTGTCAAATTTATTAGTTTTTGTCACAACACTCGTATGAAGCACTTTGAATGTAGTAAAACATCCCATTGGCAGTCCCTCGGAATTGAGGAAGACTTGCTTCCACTCTTAAAATGAGTCCTTAGGTGGCTTTACAGTCCAATACAAGAGCCACAGTCCCTGTCACAGGTAGGATAGATAGTTGTTGAGGGTAAGGGAGGGTGGGACAGATTTGTCACATGCTCCTTTTGCTGCCTGCGCTTGGTTTCTGCATGCTCTCGGCGATGAGACTCGAGGTGCTTAGTGCCCTCCCGGATGCACTTCCTCCACTTCGGGCGGTCTTTGGCCAGGGACTCCCAGCTGTCAGTGGGGATGTTGCACTTTATCAGGGAGGCTTTGAGGATGCCCTTGTAACATTTCCTCTGCCCACTTTTGGCTCGTTTGCCGTGAAGGAGTTCCGAGTAGAATCTCGTGTCTGGCATGCGGACAATGTGGCCTGCCCAGCAGAGCTGATCAAGTGTGGTCAGTGCTTCAATGCTGGGGATGTTGGCCTGGTCGAGGACACTAATGTTGGTGTGTCTGTCCTCCCAGTGGATTTGTAGGATCTTGCAGAGACATCGTCGGTGGTATTTCTCCAGCGACTTGAGGTGTCTACTGTATATGGTCCATGTCTCTGAGCCATACAGAAGGGCGGGTATTACTACAGCCCTGTCGACCATGAGCTTGGTGGCAGATTTGGGGGCCTGGTCTTCAAACACTCTTTTCCTCAGGCGGCCGAAGGCTGCACTGGCGGCAGCGTTGAATCTTGTCATTAATGTCTGCTCTTGTTGATAGGAGGCTCCTGAGGTATAGGAAATGGTCCACGTTGTCCAGGGCCACATCGTAAATCTTGATGACTGGGGGGGTGGGGGGCAGTGCTGTGCGGCGAGGACAGGCTGGTGGAGGACCTTTGACGAATGGATGTTTAGCGTAAGGCCCATGCTTTCGTAAGCCTCAGTAAATACGTCTACTCTATCCTGGAGTTCAGCCTCTATGTGCGCAGACGCAGGCGTCGTCCGCATACTGTAGCTCGAAGACAGAGGTTGGGGTGGTCTTGGACCTGGCCTGGAGACGGCGAAGGTTGAACAGGTTCTGTAGTTTAGTTCTACTCCAGCGGGGAGCTTGTTGACTGAGGTGGAGCATGGCAGCGAGGAAGATTGAGAAGAGGGTTGGGGTGATGACGCAGCCCTGTTTGACCCCGGTCCAGACGTGGATTGGGTCTGTGATGGATCCGTTGATAAGGATCACGGCCTGCATGTCATCGTGAAGCAGGCGAAGGATGTTGACGAACTTTTGGGGGCATCCGAAACGGATGAGGACGCTCTGTGGACCCTCACGGTTGACAGTGTCAAAGGCCTTTTTAAGGTCGAAGATGGCCATGTATAAGGGCTGGCGCTGTTCCCTGCATTTTTCCTGCAGCTGTCACGCTGCAAAAATCATGTCCGTTGTGCCCCGTAGGGGACGAAATCCGCACTGTGGCTCTGGGAGATACTCCTCAACCACAGGGAGAAGACGGTTGAGGAGGACGCTAGCGACAACTTTCCCAGTGGCTGATAGCAGGGAGATTCCTCTGTAGCTGCCACAGTCGGACTTGTCCCCTACATTACTACATTAAGTCGCTATATAAATACAAGTTGTTGTTGTTGTTGTACCTTCCTCCCATCTGAAAAACAACCATTCACCATTACTCTGTTTCCTGTCACTCAGCCAATTTCATATCCATGCTGCCACTGTCTTTTATTCCATGGGCTTCAACTTTACTGGCAAGCATATTATTACGTGGCACTATAACAAACGCCTTTTGGAAATCCACACACCAAGACAACTGCATTGCCCTCGACTAAGTTAAACAAACATGATTTGCCTTTAACAAATCTATGCTGGCTTTCCTCAATTAATCCACACTTGTCCATGTGACTGTTAACTTCATCCCTGATTATTGTTTCTAAAAGCTTCCCAACTACCGAGGTGAAACTGACTGGCCTGTAGCTGCTGGGTTTATCCTTACACCCTTTTTTAAACAAGGGGTAACATTTTCAATTCTCCAGTCCTCTGGCACTACCCCGTATCTAAGTAGGATTGGAAGATTATGGCCAGTACCTCAGCGATTTCCTCCTTAACTTCCCTCAGCATCCTAGGATGCATCCCATCCGGTCCTGGTGACTTATCAACTTCAAGTATAGACAGCCTTTCTAGTACCTCCTCTTTATCAGTAACTCAACTGCCTCCTTTTTCACTTTGATTTTGGCAGCATCTTCTTCCTTGGTGAAGGCAGATGAAAAGTACTTATTTAGTACCTCAGCCGTGCCCTCTGCCTAATGCATAGGTCTCCATTTTGCTCCCTAAATCAGCCCCACCCCTCCTCTTACTACCCATTTACTATTTATATGCCTACAGAAGACTTTTGAATTCCCTTTTATGTTAGCTACCAATCTATTCTCATATTCTCTCTTTGCCCCTCTTATTTTCTTTTTCACTTCTCCTCTGAACTTTCTATATTCAGCCTGATTTTCAACCTGACATCTGTCATACCCACTCTTTCTTCTTCATCTTACTCTCTCTTTTTCATTATCCAGGGAGGTCTGACTTTAGTTGCCCTACCTTTCCCCCTCGTGGGAATGTACCTCAACTGTACCCGAACCATCTCCTCTTTAAAGGCAGCCCATTGTTCGATTACAGTTTTGCCTGCCAATCTTTGATTCCAATTTACCCAGGCCAGATAAGTTTTCATCCCACTTACATTTTCCTTCCTCCAACTTACTCTAGATTGCTCTATATTGTATCAGTAGTACAGTCCCCACCATTTACACTGTCCGCACTCATCATGTGTAACCACTTATCATTTACCACTGATCATTTGCCATATCAAAGGCACCACTTATAACTTTTTAAACCCACCGACTAGGTCAGGCAATTTACTAAGTTCTTCGTACCTCATTAATCCCCTGTATTTACCGATCAATCCTCTGCGATTTCTTTGCTCCTCCAATTCTGCCCTCTTGTGCATTCCCGAATTCCTTCGGCTGCATGGGCTCCAAGCTCTGGAACTCCCTCCCTAAGCCTCTCTACCACTCTTTCCTCCTTTAAGACACTCCTTAAAACTCTTTGACCAAGCTTTTGGTCACCTGTCCTAATATCTCCTTATGTGGCTCGGTGTCAAATTTTGTTTGCTGCTTCTTATTGGTTGATTACTTTAATTGATGACAGGTGTCATCACCAATCAAAAGAGTAGCAAGTGCCCCTTCTTAAAGGGGCATGGGCAATATAACTATAAACTTAAACAAAAACATTTAAAGGAACCTTAACAAAATCAAATTAAAAATAGATTTTTGGGAGGGGGCTGGTGAAGCACTGCAGTCCCTCTGGTGCCCACTGGTCAAGGAAGGAAATTTGTTTGCTAACGTCCTGTGAAGTGCCTTGGGATAAAAACAGAAAATGCTGGAAATCTCTGTGAGTCAGGCAGCATCTGTGTCGGGTCGATGATCTCACCCTATTTCTTCCTATCTCGACTCTATTTTTTTCTCCCCTTGTCCAGTCTCTTCCCACCTACATCTGCGACTCCTCCGACGCCCTCCATCACTTTAACAGTTTCCTGGCTCCAACCGTCTCCTTTTCACCATGCACGTCCAATCCCTCTACACTTCCATCCCCTACCAGGATGGCCTGAGGGCGCTCCGCTTCTTCCTCGAGCAGAGGCCCAACCAATCCCCAATCACCACCACCCTCCTCCGCCTGGCTGAATTTGTTCTCACATTGAACAACTTCTCCTTTAACACCACTCACTTCCTCCAAATTAAAGGTGTTGCTATGGGAACCCACACGGGTCCTAGTTATGCCTGCCTTTTCGTGGGATATGTGGAACATTCTTTGTTCCAGTCCTACTTTGGTCCCCTCCATCACGTCTCTTTCTGGTACATTGATGACTGTATTGGTGCCGTTGGTGCTCTCGCCTTGAACTTGAAAATTTCATTCACTTTGCATCCAATTTCCCCCTTCCTTCACCTTCATATGCTCCATCTCTGACTCTTCCCTTCCCTTCCTTGACTTCTCCGTCTCCATCTCTGGGGATAGGCTTTCGACCAGTATCCACTATAAGCCCACTGACTCCCACAGCTACCTGGACTACACTTTCTCCTACCCTGCATCCTGTAAGGACCCCATTCCATTCTCCCAGTTTCACCATCTCCGTCGCATCTGCTCTGACGACGTCACCTTTCACACTAGTGCCTCTGACATGTCTTCCTTTTTCCTGAAGAGAACATTCCCCTCCGCCATGGTTAACATGGCCCTTGACCGTGCCCGTTCTATTTCCTGCACCTCTGCTCTCACCCCTTCCCCTCCCTCTCAGAACCACGACAGGGTTCCTCTTGTCCTCACCTTTCACCCCACCAGCCTCCATGTTCAACGGATCATCCTCCGCCATTTCCGCCACCTCCAGCGTGATCCTACACATCTTCCCCGCTCCTACCCTCTCAGCATGCCGAAGGGACCGCACCCTCCGCAACACCCTAGTCCATTCCGCAGTCACCCCCAGAACCCCCTCCCCGTCCCACGGCACCTTTCCGTGCAAGCGCAGGAGATGCAACACGTGATAAATTTGCTGGAATTCTTTGCTGGAATTCTTTGAAGATGTAACGAACAGGGTGGATAAAGGGGAACAGTGGATGTGGTGTATTTGGACTTCCAGAAGGCATCTGACAAGGTGCCACATAAAAGGTTACTGCACAAGATAAAAGTTCACGGGGTTGGGGGTAATATATTAGCATGGATAGAGGATTGGCTAACTAACAGAAAACAGAGAGTTGGGATAAATGGGTCATTCTCGGGTTGGCAATCAGTAACTAGTGGGGTGCCGCAGGGATCAGTGCTGAGACCCCAACTATTTACAAACTATACTAACGACTTGAAAGAAGGGACTGAGTGTAACGTAGCCAAGTTTGCTGATGATACAAAGAAGGGAGGAAAAGCAATGTGTGAGGAGGACACAAAAAATCTGAAAAGGGCATAGACAGGCTAAGTGAGTGGGCAGATGGAGTATAATGTTGGAAAGTGTGAGGTCATGCACTTTGGCAGAAAAAAAATCAAAGAGCAAGTTATTATTTAAACGGAGAAAGATTGCAAAGTGCTGCAGTACAACGGTACCTGGGGGTACTTGTGCATGAAACACAAAAGGATAGTATGCAGGTACAGCAAGTGATCAGGAAGGCCAATGGAATCTTGGCCTTTATTGCAAAGGAGATGGAATATAAAAGCAGGGAAGTCTTGCTACAACTATACAGGGTATTGGTGAGGACACACCTGGAATACTGTGTTCAGTTTTACAAAAGGATATACTTGCTTTGGAGGCAGTTCAGAGAAGGTTCACTCAGTTGATTCCGGAGATGAGGGCGTTGACTTATGAGGAAAGGTTGAGCAGGTTGGGCCTCTACTCATTGGAATTCAGAAGAATGAGAGGTGATCTTATCGAAACGTATAAGATTATGAGGGGGCTTGACAAGGTGGATGGAGAGAGGATATATCCACTGATAGGGGAGACTAGAACTAGAGGGCATGATCTTAGAATAAAGGGCTGCCCATTTAAAACTGAGATGAGGAGAAATTTCTTCTCTCGGAGGGTTGTAAATCTGTGGAATTCGCTGCCTCAGAGAGCTGTGGAAGCTGGGATATTGAATAAATTTAAGACAGAGATAGACAGTTTCTTAAACGATAAGGGAATAAGGGGTTATGGGGAGCGGGCAGGGAAGTGGACCTGAGTCCATGATCAGATCAGCCATGATTGTATTGAATGGCGGAGTAGGCTCGAGGGACCGTATGGCCTACTCCTGCTTCTTATGTTCTTTACCTCCTCCCTTCCCATGATCCAGCGCCCTAAATACTTCTTCCAGGTGAAGCAGCGATTTACTTGTACTTCTTTCAATTTAGTATACTGTATTCGCTGCTCACGATGTGGTCTCCTCTATATTGGGGAAACCAAGCGTAGATTGGGTGACCGCTTCCTCCATTCAGTCCTCAAGTGTGACCCTGAGCTTCCGATTGCCTGTCACTTTAATTCTCCACTGCATTCCCACTCCGACCTCTCTGTCCTTGGCCTCCTACACTGTTCCAACGAAGCTCAACGCAAGCTCGAGTAACAGCATCTCATCTTTCATTTAGGCACATTACAGCCTTCTGGACTCAACACTGAGTTCAATAATATCAGAGAGTAGTCGCTGCCAGCTTTTGGCTCCCTACCGCCCCTCCCCCCACAGAGCCTCTTTCTTCCTTTCTCTTTTTTTCTCCTTGTCTCTAATGGCAGCTGGTTATTATCCCGCCATTCACACTCTATCTCGACTAATGTTTTTCTAACTCCTGGCATTACCATTTGAATTTGGGCCATCGTTCATTTTGTCTCTCTAATCTCTCCTGTCTTCCACCCTATCACAGACCTTCCCCTTTGTTCTTTCCTCCCCTCCCCCTTTCAGTGTTTGTTAAGAATCCATTCTTTCCAAACACACTCCAGTTCTGACGAAGGGTCATCGGCCCAAAACGTTAACCCTGTTTCTCTCTCTACAGATGCTGCCTGACCCGCTGAGATTTTCAGCATTTTCTGTTTTTATTCCAGATTCCAGCATCCATAGTATTTTGCTTTTGTATGTGTCTTGGGATGTTTTGCTACATTAAAGGCGCTATATAAATGCAAGTTGCTGTTGTTAATTTAAAAGCTTTGCTGATTCAGGCAAAGCCGGACCTTCAATCAGCTGTTGCACCTTGTTGAAGTCCGATTACGCTGGTGATGCCTCTGTACTTAAATGATATCTTTAACGGTTCAGCTGTCCGAGTGCTCACTCCCACATCGGTATGTCTGTATGTTAATGGTGACTTGTGCAGCCCTCTCCCTCTTTTCTGTCACACTTTTGGAAGGAGTCGAGTACACCCTCAAAGCCCCCTTGATAAAGTGCAACATCCCCACCGGCACCTGGGAATCTCTGGCCAAAGACCGCCCTGTTCGTGGAGGTTGACTACTGAGATGAAGGGGTTGTCTTATGAAGAATGGAAGTGGTTGGGTAAGTGGAGGAAGAGCATCCGGGAGGGCACTGACAACTCGAGTCTCATCGCCGAGAGCGTGTGGAGGATAAGCGCAGGCAGCAGAAGGAGCGTGCGGCAAACCAGACTCCCCACCCACCCTTTCCTTCAACCACTGTCTGACCCACCGTGACAGAGACTGTAATTCCCGTATTGGACTGTACAGTCACCTCAGCACTCACTTTTAAAGTGGAAGCAAGTCTTCCTCGATTTCAAGGGACTGCCTATGATGATGATGATGATGTTCTATTCTAAAATTGGCTAATTATCAGCATTGTGGAGGCAGTGGAGCTATCAGGCGTTCTGCATCAAGACAGTTTTTACCAAAGAAAATGCTGCTTCCCTTTGCTGTTTGGTCTTAATGGCCGCTGCATGTAAGAGGGCAAATGATGTTAACACCAACCCGCTCGCTTTAAGTGTTGGGATGGTGGTGATAGTCTGAGTAATTCCTGATGGTTGCCCTTGCCCACCCGAATCCTGGTTTCCTGACTTTCTAGCTCTCCAAAGGCTGATGTCCCTGCCTGTTCCCTCCCACCCAAGTCCAGGGACAAAGTTACCATCTTGTTATCAACTGGTCTTGCAGTCGGTGTACGCTCAGTTGCTCATTTTAAACTTGAGCTTGTTTGAAGTGTGTGTGAGTATGCAAACGTGCCAATGAGTTGAGGAAGAGTTAACTTCGACAGTGTTAGATGTGTCTCAGTGGGTAAAGCTCTCGTCTCTGATGCGGACGTCCTTGGGGACCCTCGATCGGACGATGACATAGTCTAGCAGATGCCAGTGCTTGGCGCGAGGGTGCTGCCATGAGGCCTTGTACATGTCTGTCTGACGGAACAAGGTGTTGGTTATGACAAGACCGTGTTTCAGACATTTTTCCAGGAGCAGAGTACCGCTGGAGTTGGTTTTCCCTACCCCTCTCTGCCGATCACACCTCCCCAGAGGTCTGTGTCCTTGCTGACCCTGGCATTAAAGTGGCCGAGGTGGATCAGCTCGTCACCCAATGGGGCACGGGTCTGGGATTGTTCAAGGCTGGAGTAGAATTCCTCTTTGGTCTCGACTGCAGCTTCCAGTGTTGGGGTGTACGCACTGAAGACCGCAGCTCACTGGTTCCAGGCTAAGGTGAGCCGAAGGGTCATGGGTCGTTCGTTTATCCCGCAAGGGGAGTCGCTGAGACGCCCAACTAGTACATTTTTGATGGTGAAGCCTACCCCATGGAGACGGCATTCTTCTTCTGGTTTACCTTTCCAGAAGAAGATGTAACTACTACCTTGTTCTTTGAGCTGGCTTTCCCCTGCTGAGGGCGGCGATGTCGATCGCCTCGAATCGCCTGAGTTCCCGGGCAACAATAGCAGTACGGTGTTCCGGTCTGTTGCTGTTGAGGTTGTCCATGAGGGTCCTGATGTTCCAGGTCCCGAACTTCATTTTTAAAGTGTTGAAGATGCCTGTATGTGACTTCTCTCTTATTTGGAAGGAGGAGAGCATGCCAGGGGATCTCAGTGACACTGTAATCGTGACCATCTTCAAGAAAGGTGACAAGTCCGATTGCGGTAATTATAGAGAAATCTCCCTGCTGTCTGCCACAGGGAAAGTCATCGCAAGAATCCTCCTCAATCGCCTTCTCCCATTCCGCCCACTAAGGAGCACAATGGACAGAATCTTCACAGCGTGTCAAATTCAAGAAAAATGCAGGGAGCAGCACCAACGCCTTCTTTGACCTCACAAAGGCCTTCGACACTGTCAATCGGGAGGGATTATGGAGTGTCCTCTTCAAATTCAGCTGACCCCAAAAGTTCCTCACGATCCTTCACCTGCTTCACAATGACATGCAAACTGTAATCCTGACCAATGAATCCACCACAGACCAAATACACGTAAGGGCCGGGGTCAAGCAAGGCTGTGTCTTCGCACCGATGCTCTTCTCGATCTTCCTTGCTGCAATGCTCCATCTCACCCTCAGTAAATATCCTGCTGGAATGGAGCTAATCTACAGAACAAACGGGAAACTGTTCAACCTCCATCGTCTCCAGTCCAGATCCAAGGTCATCCCATTCATCCCATTCTCTGTCATGGAATTACAGAATGCAGATGACATTTGCCTTTGCGCACACACGGAGGTCGAACTCTAACCCATCGTCAACACCTTCACTGAAGTGTACGAGATTATGGGCCTTACACTAAACATCTGCAAGACAAAGGTTCTCTACCAACCTTCCCCCGCCACACAGCACTGCTCCCGATTATCAAGATCCATGACAAGGCCTTGGACAACATGGACCATTTTCCATACCTCGAGAGGTTACTATCAACAAGGGCAGACGTCAATGACGTGTGCCAGTGCAGCCTTCGGTTGCCTGAGGAAGAGGTTATTTGAAGACCAGGATCTCAAACCAGGCACAAAGCTCATGGTCTACAGAGCAGTAGTGATACCCCCCCCCCTCCCCCCCGCATATGCTTCAGAGACATGGACCATGTACAGCAGGCACCTCAAAGCATTGGAGAAGTACCACCAACGCTGCCTCCGCAAGATCCTGTAAATCCATTGGAACGATAGGCGCACCAACGTCAGTGTTCTCGCTCAGGCCAACATTCCCAGCATTGACCACACTCGATCAGCTCCGGTGGACGGGCCACATCGTCCGCTTGCCCGATATTAGACTTCCAAAATGAGCGCTCTACTCAGAGCTCCAACACAGCAAGCGAGCCCCAGGTGGGCAGAGGAAATGCTTCAAGGACACCTTCAAAGCCTCCTTGAAAAAGTGTAACAAGTCCACCGACACCTGGGAATCCCTGGCCCAAGATTGTTCAAAATGGAGGAGAAGCGTCCGGGAAGGTGCCTAACACCTCGAGTGTCTTCGCCGGGAGCACGCAGAAACCAAGCGCAAACAGCAGGAGGAGCGCACGACAACCCAAGCACCCCACCAACCACCATCTGCTCCCCCAGTGTCAAGACTGTAATTCCCGTATTGGATTCATCAGTCACCTGAGACCTCATATTAGTGTGGAAGCAAGTCATCCTCGACTCCAAGGGACTGCCTTAGAAGAAGAGTCAGAAGGTCGTGGGTTCAAACCCTACTCCAGAGACTTGAGCACATAATCCAGGCTGACACTCCAGTGCAGTACTGAGAGCTGTGTCTTTTGAATGAGATGTTAAACCAAATCCTCGTTAATCCTCTCAGATGGATGTAAAAAATCTCATGACACTAGTTTGAGGAAGAGCAGGGGCGTTCTCCCTGGAGTCCTGACCAATATCTATCCATCAGCCAACATCACTAAAAGGCAGATTATCTGACCATTATCATATTGCTGATTGTGGGAGCTTGCTGTGCACAAATTGGCTGGCACGTTTCCCACATTACAACAGTGACTACACTCCAAAAGTACTTCATTGGTTGTAAAGACGCTTTGGGACATTTTGAGGATGCGAAAGAAGCTATAGAAATGCAAGTCCTTTTTGTAAATTGATGTCCCCTCATTCTAGTCCCCTCAGTCACTGAAAACTGTGGGATAAATTTTCATCACCACCACCTGGGCAGGGAGATTGCCTTCTTGTTGTGGAATCCGCCCGCTTTTCACTCAACTTATATCAACCTATGTCTGTAAAGCGATTAATGTGAGCCCCTTAATGGACAGAGTGTTTATGTGACTGAATAGGCACATTAGTGGTCACCAGTTTAGGCAGACTATTTAGCTGCGTGGGATATCTCAGTTGAGCCCACCTTGTTTGTACCTGATTTCCACATGCTCACTCGGAGGGTGGTCACCTGGGCAGTGGTCAGGAGCAGGAAACCCTTGGTGTGTATCTCTTCCCTGACCCCAAGAGGTATCAAGGTCAGTTGCAGCATCCCCAGGTGGTCAGCATGGCCAAGGTTCACTGACCACGCGTCAGACCATCCTGGCCTGTATCCAGTTACTATCTGAATCCCTTGAAGCTGCCACATGGATGGTTGAACCCGAAAGCATTGACTGATTGGAGGGGAGGCTTGATGCATGCATGACGAAGAAGGAATGGCGAGGGGGGGGGGGGTGTGGAGGCAGAGTGGGAAGAGGTCATTAGAGTTGGAGGAGGCTCGTGTGGAGTATAAAAACCGGCATAGACCAGTTGGGTCGAGTGGTCGGTTTCTGTGCTGTAGATTCTATGTAGGTTTGGTTTGAATAAAACGCAGGACAGATATAACATCCGCAGCATAGAGACTCACACATGTGTCTTCTGCTGGAAAGTATGCCTGTCAGGAAATGGACAACACACATAGCAGAATTTTCAGTGCACAATGTTCCAGCACTTAAGAAACCGGTAATGTTCCGGTTTACCTCATACTGTAGGTCAGGTAGATTATGCACAGAAAAAGTGGGTCATAATTACAGCTAAGAGCTCAAAGGAGTCAAGAATGGCACATTCCCTGCACAAATGTCATTTTATTGTTAGTTTTGGAACTTTTACAGTGGCTTAGAATTTTACACCACAGAAGGAGGCCATTCGGCTGGTCTATGAATTAGTTTCACTCCCCACTGCTCTTTCCCCATAGTCCAGCAAAATTTTTCCTTTTCAAGTATTTACCCCTTTTTAAAAATTAATTCCTGGGATGTAGGAATCGCTGTCAGTCGCTGCCCATCCCTAATTGCCCTTGAGATGGTGATGGTGCAGTCCGTGTGGTGAAGATATTCCCACAGTGCTGTTAGGGAGGGAGTTCCAGGATTTTGACCCAGTGATATATTTCCAAGTCAGGATGGTGTCTATCAGGTGATGATGTTCCATGCGTCTGCTGCCCTTGTCCTTCTAGGTGGTAGAGGTCGGGGGTTTGGGAGGTGCTGTTAAACAAGTCTTGGCAAGTTGCTGCAGTGCATCTTGTAGGTGGTACAGTGCAGCCACGGTGCATTGGTAGTGGAGGGAGTGAGTGTTGAAGGTGGTGGATGAGGTGTCAATCAAGTGGGCTGCTTTGTCCTGGATGGTGTCGAGCTTCTTGTGTGTTGTTGGAGCTGCACTCATCGAGGCAAGTGGAGAGTATTCCATCACACTCCTGACTTGTGCCTTGTAGATGGTGGAAAGGCTTTGGGGAGTCAGGAGGTGAGACACTCGCCGCAGAATACCCAGCCTCTGATTTGTTCTTGTTGCCACAGTATTTATGTGGCTGGTCCAGTTAAGTTTCTGGTCAATGGTGACCCCCAGGCTATTGATGGTAGGGGACTGTGAGGTGGAGCATGGCAGCGAGGAAGATTGAGAAGAGGGTTGGGACGATGATTGCAGCTCTGCTTAACCCCGGTCCGGATTGGGTCTGTGATGGATCCGTTAGTAAGGATCACGACCTGCATGTTGTCGTGGAGCAAGCGGAGGATGGTGACATACTTTGGGGGCATTTAAAACAGAGGAGGACGCTCCATAGACCCTCGTTGGAGAAATACCACCAACGATGTCTCCGCAAGATCCTACAAATCCCCTGGGAGGACAGATGCACCGACATTAGCGTCCTCGTCCAGGTCAACATCCCCAGCATTGAAGCACTGACCACACTTGATCAGCTCCGCTGTGCAGGACACATAGTTCGCATACCAGACACGAGACTGCCAAAACAAGCGCTCTACTCGGAACTCCTTCACAGCAAACGAGCCAAAGGTGGGCAGCAGAAACGTTACAAGGACACCCTCAAAGCCTCCCTGATAAAGTGCAACATCCCCACTGACACCTGGGAGTCCCTGGCCAAAGACCACCCTAAGTGGAGGAAGTGCATCCGAGTGGGCACTTAGCACCTCGAGTCTCGATGTTGAGACCATGCAGAAATTAAGCGCAGGCAGCAGAAAGAGCATGCGGCAAACCAGTCCCACCCACCCCGTCCCTCAATGACTATCTGTCCCACCTGTGACAGAGACTGTGGTTCTTGTATTGGACTGTACAGCCACCTAAAAATTCATGTTAAGAGTCGAAGCAAGTCTTCCTCGATTCCGAGGGACTACTATGATGATGATGGTGATGGTGGGGGATTCGCCGATGGTAATGCCATTGAATGTCAATGGGCGGTGGTTAGATGCTCTCTTGTTGGAGATATTGAATCTGCTTCCACCACCCTTTCAGGCAGTGCATTCCAGATCACAACAACTCGCTGAATAAAAAAAAAATCATCTTCTTATCTCCGCTCTGGTTCTTTTGCCAATGATATTAAATCTGTGTCCTCTGGTTACCGACCCTCCTGCCACTGCAAACAGTTTGTCCTTATTTACTCTATCAAAACCCTTCATAATCTTGGAAATAAAAATCAAACTGTTGATAAAAATGTATGTTCTTTTGACAGGATCCATCTTTTGTCCCAATATTATCGATATTCTTTTTTTAACTATTCATTCACGGGGTGCTGTCGTCACTGGCAAGGCCAGTATTTATTGCCCATCCCGAATTGCCCCTTGAGAAGGGGGTGGTGAGCCGCCTTCTTGAACCGCTTCAGTCCGTGTGGTGAAGGTGCTCCCACAGTGCTGTTAGGGAGGGAGTTCCGGGATTGTGGCCCAGCGACGATGAAGCTAAAATCGAGCTGATAATTCGCCATCTCTGCCACTTATTTGTTAATCCATGCGACAGATGTCATCGCCATCGATGGCATCAGCGAGGGACCAGCTTTGTGAGATTATTCTTTCTGTTGGAAGGTGCTGCTGGAATGAATGAAAGAGCTTGAACTTTTATCGCACGTTGCCAAGCGACCCAGCGCACCGCACACAATGAGCTACCTGTAACATGAAGTGACAGTTGTGTAGTCTCTCAAAAATCTGTCTATCTCCGCCTTAAATATATTTATTCAATGTCCCGGCTTCCAGAGTTCTCCGAGGCAGCAAATTCCACAGATTTACAACCCTCTGAGAGAAGAAATTCCTCCTCATCTGAGTTTTAAATGGGCGGCCCCTTATTCTGAGATTATGCCCCCTAGTTCTAGTCTCCCCCATCAGTGGAAACATCCTCTCTGCAGCCACCTTGTCAAGCCCCCTCATAATCTGATACGTTTCAATAAAATCACCTCTCATTCTTCTGAATTCCAATGAGTAGAGGCCCAACCTGCCGGAAACCTCAGAAGACGAGCTTTGAAATGCAGTCAGTGTTGCAATGCGGGACATCGGGTTGTGATGACACAAGTTCCCTGCCTACGGCACTCAGGGTCGGCGGGCCTGTGTTTGGAGGGCTAGGCCCGGTTGCCCGGGTGACGGTTGTCAGGGTGAGAGGTCGGCGCGCGGGGGTGGCCGGGAGTGCGAGGCCGGGGCGGCGGAGCGCGCGGGGGGAGCCGCAGCTGCAGCGAGCCCGGAGAGCGCGGCCCGGCACAGGTCAGGTCAGGTGAGGTCAGAGCCCGGCGGGGAGACGCCGCACCGAGCCGCGGGCCCCGGGGGGAGGAGGGGAGGGAACGATCAACAAAAGGGCCATTTGTTCCCAATAAAATGCGCGATTTGATGACGTAACGGTCGTCAACAGGCGCCGTCGCCGCCAGGGCGGGAAAGGCCGGCCCGTTCTCCCCGCTCCCGGGCCGACCGCCTACTCGGGGCCGCCGGCCGGGCTGTCGGAGCGGCGCTCTGTGCGATTGTCTCTAAAGCAGTTTTAAAACAAATTGACAATCGGTCAATCGCTGTAGGTGAAAGGCTTTAACGTAGGCCTTCCGGTGCCGATGCGGGGGAATCGGGGGCCCCGCCCACCCGGCCGGAAACCAGGCTCTCATTGGTTGGTTGATCAGTGATTGACGTGAGCTCCCCCCGGCTCTCATTGGTGGGCTGGCGGGTGATTGACGTGAGTTCCCTGGCTTTCATTGGTGGGCTGGAGGGTGATTAACATGGGCTCCCTGGTGGTCATTGGTGGCTTGGTCAGTGATTGACGTGAGCTCCCTGGTTGTCATTGGTGGGTGATTGACATGAGCTTCCTTGCTGTCATTGGTTGATTGGAGGGTGAAGGATGTGAGGTTCATCGCTGTCATTGGTGGGTTGGTCAGTGATTGACGTGAGCCCCCTGGCTGTTATTGGTTGATTGGAGGGTGATTGATGTGAGCTTCCTCGCTGTCATTGGTGGGCTGGAGGGTGATTGTCGTGAGCCCCCCTGTCTTTCATTGGTGGATTGGTCAGTGATTGACGTGGGCCCCCCAGGCTGTCATTGGTGAATTGGTCGGTGATTGACGTGAGCCCCCCACGCTGTCATTGGTGGGCTGGAGGGTGATTGACGTGAGCTCCCTGGCTTTCATTGGTGGATTGGTCAGTGACTGACGTGAGCCCCCCCAGGCTGTCATTGGTGGATTGGTCAGTGATTGACATGAGCCCCCCAGGCTGTTATTGGTGGGCTGAAGGGTGATAGCCTGGGGGGCTCACGTCAATTACCCTCCAACCAACCAATGACAGTCTGGGAGGCTCACGTCAATCATTGGTTGTTTGGAGGGTGATTGACGTATTAGAGAGCAACTAGTTCGTTGTCTCCACAATTCCTTCGGGGCTTTGGTTAAGTGCCTTGGGGAGTCAGCGCTGAATTCCAGTGTTTTTCGTGAATTGGCTGCAGGTCGTTTGCATTTCTCTAGGTTCTGTGGGGTTAGTGGCATGTGTGTTGTATGTGCTATGTGCGTGTGTTGGGTGTGAGCATGCGTGTTGGGTGTGTGCATGTGTGGAGCGTGGGCAGGTACAGCAGGAGCGGCGAGGTTGTGGCGAAGAAGCAGCAAGAGACTGTAGAGGGACGTGATCGGGGCCCAGGAGAGATGTGAGTTCGGGGCCAGAAGAGGCGAGGGCCCAGTGGCAGTACGGTGCGATATGTGTGCGCACTAGGCCCGTGCAGCAGAGCTGGTCTCCAGTCGTCTTGGGTAATCCTTGCCACTGGACCAAGCCCTAGCTCTGTCAAGCCCGTGTGGTGGCTGGTGTGCAACGGCCACCACACGTTAAACAAATCCACGCACAGGCATCTTCCACCCTTCAGGATGTATTTCAGGACCTGAAATATTAGGTTCTTCATTGAAACACCTGTGAACTATCCTTTTTTGGCGTGGAAGCAAGTCATCCTCGTTTCAAGGGACTGCCTATGATGCATTGAAGAGTGATTGACGTGAGCTCCCTGGCTGTCATTGGTTGGTTGGTGATTGACATGAGCTCCCTGGTTGTCATTGGTGGGTTGGAGGGTGATTGACATTTTGAGTTCCACTGTAATTGGTGGACGGCAGGCTGGTCTCCTGGACTGTCGCAGGAAGGCATTGCCTGCAGCTTTGCGGGAGCAGGCAGCCTTGATTATGTTTCCCCGGGCTGTTTTGAAGTTATTGTTGCAAGGGATACAGTTGCACAGGCTGCTGGTCTCTGGTGTGTGTGTGTTTAATTCACAGAGCCATTAATCACTGATGTGAGTGGCAGCCGGCTATTGGACTGGGGTGGCGTTATGGTCATGCCTGCGCCTGCTATTCAGAGTGCTGTATACAGAGACTGGGGTATCACCAACTAGCCTGTCATCCACATTTGCTCAGAGAGGGGCATTATCGCCAGGTGTGTGCCTGACATCCACACACACTCGGTACAGAGGCTCAAGCTGGGCCATTCCCATTGTTACCTTTTTAATCCCAGTGCTGTGCCTTTATTTTACGGTGTGCACTTCCTGGCCACAAACATTACTCTTCCTGTTGTAATCATTTTCTGTCAACATTTCCCATTGTAAAGCAACGCTTCAATTTCAGAATTCTTATCCTTGTTTTCAAATCGCTCCATGGTCCTTACCCATCCCTATCTCTGTAATCTACTTCAGCCCCACAACCCTCCGAGATGTCTGCGTTCCTCAAATTCTGGCCTGTTGAGCATCCCCGATTATAATCGCTCCACCATTGGTGGCTGTGCCTTCTGTTGCCTGGGCCTCAAGCTCTGGAACTCCCTGCCTAAACCGCTCCGCCTCTCCACCTCTCTTTCCTCCTTTAAGATGCTCCTTAAAACCTACCTCTTTGATCACCTGCCCTAATTTTTCCTTGTATGGCTCGGTGCCAAATTTTGTTTTATAACATGTCTGTGAAGCACCTTGGGATCTTTTCATCACCATCACAGGCAGTCCCTCGGAGTCGAGGAAGACTTGCCTCCACTCTAAAAGAGAGATCTCAGCTGACTGTGCAGACCAATACGGGAATTACAGTCCCTGTCACAGGTGGGACAGACAGTGGTTGGAGGAAAGGGTGGGTGGGGAGTCTGGTTTGCCCACGCTCCTTCTGCTGCCTGTGCTTGTTTTCTGCATGCTCTTGGCGATAAGATGTTTTACCTTATAAATACAAGTTGTTATTGTAAATCCCCCCTGTCAACATTCCCATTGTCAATCCCTGTCAACATTTCCATTGTCAATCCTGTCAACATAAAAGGTTACTGCACAAGATACAGGGTTCACGGGGTTGAAGGTAATATATTAGCGTGGATAGAGGATTGGCTAACTAACAGAAAACAGAGAGTTGGGATAAATGGGTCATTTTCCGGTTGGCAAACAGTGACTAGTGGGGTGCCGCAGGGATCGGTGCTGGGGCCTCAACTATTTACAATCTATATTAAATGAAGGGACTGAGTGTAACGTAGCCAAGTTTGCTGATGATACAAAAATGGGAGGAAAAGCAATGTGTGAGGAGGACACACAAAATCTGCAAAAGGATATAGACAGGCTAAGTGAGTGGGCAAAAATTGGCAGATGGAGTATAATGTGGGAACATATGGCGTTATCCACTTTGGCAGAAATAATAGAAAAGCAAATTATAATTTAAATGGAGAAAAATTGCAAAGTGCTGCAATACAGCGGGACCTGGGGTCATTGTGCATGAAACACAAAAGGATAGTATGCAGGTACAGCAAGTGATCAGGAAGGCCAATGGTATCTTTATTGCAAGGGGGATGGAGTATAAAAGAAGCAAAGTCTTACTACAACTGTACAGGGTATTGGTGAGGCCAGACCTGGAGTACTGCGTACAGTTTTGGTCTCCGTCTTTAAGGAAGGATATACTTGCTTTGGAGGCAGTTCAGAGAAGGTTCACTAGGTTGATTCTGGAGATGAGGGGGTTGACTTATGAAGAAAGGTTGAGTAGGTTGGACCTATACACATTGGAGTTCAGAAGGATGAGAAGGGATCTTATCGAAACATATAAGGTAATGAGGGGCTCGACAAGGTAATGTGGAGAGGATATTTCCACTCACAGGGGAAACTAAAACTAGGGGACATAGTCTCAGAATAAGGGGCCGCCCATTTAAAACTGAGATGAGGAGGAATTTCTTCTCTGAGGGTTGTAAATCTGTGGCATTCACTGTCCCTGATAGCTGTGGAGGCTGGGTCATTGAATATATTTAAGGCGGAGATAGATAGATTTTTGAGCGATAAAGGACTACAGGGTTATGGGGAGCGGGCGGGGAAGTGGAGCTGAGCCCATGATCAGATCAGCCATGATCTTATTGAATGATGGAGCAGGTTCGAGGGGCCGTATGGCCTACTCCTGCTCCTATTTCTTATATTCTTATTCCCCATTGTAAATCCCTGTCAACATTTCCCATTGTAAATCGCTGTATCAACATCTCCAATTCAATTTTGCTATGCAAACAGCCTCAATGAAATTGTAAACTTTGGCCATTAGATGGCTTTGTGGAGTGAGTATCTGAAGTCTCTCCCAACTCTGTTGCCATATTGTCTATATAAAAAAACATTGTATTGATCATTTACAACGGGCAGTTTACTATATCATATAATCATAGAATAGTACAGCACAGAAGGAGGCCATTCAGCCCATTGTGCCTGTATCAGCTCTCTGAAAGAGCTGCTCAATTAGTCCCACTCCCCCTGTTCTTTCTCCGTAACCTTGCAAATTTCTCCACTTCAAGTATTGATGCACTTCCCCTTTGAAAGTTACTGTTGAATCTGCTTCCTTCACCCTTTCAAGCAGTGCATTCCAGATCGTAACAACTCACTGCGTAAATTTATTTTTCTCATCCACTCTCTGGTTCTTTTGCCAACCAGGGCCAGGGAGGTGTTACTACAGTTGTACAGGGCCTTGGTGAGGCCACACCTGGAGTATTGTGTACAGTTTTGGTCTCCTAACTTGAGGAAGGACATTCTTGCTATTGAGGGAGTGCAGCGAAGATTCACCAGACTGATTCCCAGGATGGCGGGACTGACATATCAAGAAAGACTGGATTAACTGGGCTTGTATTCACTGGAGTTCAGAAGAATGAGAGGGGTTCTCATAGAAACGTTTAAAATTCTGACGGGTTTAGACAGGTTAGATGCAGGAAGAATGCTCCCAATGTTGGGGAAGTCCAGAACTAGGGGTCACAGTCTAAGGATAAGGGGTAAGCCATTTAGGACCGAGATGAGGAGAAACTTCTTCACCCAGAGATTGGTGAACCTGTGGAATTCTCTACCACAGAAAGTTGTTGAGGCCAATTCACTAAATATATTCAAAAAGGAGTTAGATGAAGTCCTTACTACTAGGGGGATCAAGGGGTATGGCGAGAAAGCAAGAATGGGGTACTGAAGTTGCATGTTCAGCCATGAACTCATTGAATGGCGGTGCAGGCTCGAAGGGCCGAATGGCCTACTCCTGCACCTATTTTCTATGTTTCTATGTTTCTATGTTACCGACCCTTTTGCCACTGGAAACAGTTTCTCTCTATTTCTAGCGAAACCACACATGATATGGTTGAGTGCAATCAGTTTGGTTTGTACTCCTTAGTTTGCTTTCAAATGGCTCCCTCCTCTTTCTTATATGCTGCTTCTTGATGGCAGTATCCACAGGCAGTGGGTCAGCTTCATATTCGCAAATAACATCTCTCTCCCACCTCTCCGCTGCCTCTGTGCTGTCACACTGCCTGTCCATACCTCTCTTACCTTTAGACTTGACTATTCCAATGCACCCCTGTCCAGCCTCCCATCTTTCACCCTCTGTAAACTTGAGGCCATTTAAAACTCTGCTGTCTGAGTCCTAACTTGCACCAAGTCCTGTTCACCCCTGTGCTCGCTGACCTACATTGGCTTCCATTTAAGCCACGCCTGGATGTTTAAATTCTGATCCTTATTTTCAAATCCCTCCATGGCCTCGCCCGTCTCTATCTCTGTAATCTCCTCCGGGACTACAACCCTCTGAGATATCTGTGTTCCTCTAATTCTGGCCTCTTGCGCATCCACGATTTTCATTGCTCCACCATTGGTGGCTGTGCCTTCAGCTGCCTGGGCCCTAAACTTTGGAATTCCCTCTCTGCCTCTCTACCTCTCTCTCCTCTTTTAACACATTCTTTAATAACCTCTTGTCATCTGGCCAAATATCTCCTTATGGGGCTCGGTGTCAAACCTTCTTTGATAATCGCTTCTGTGAAGCACCTTGGGATGTTTTACTATGTGGAAGCTGTTGTATAAATATAAGTTGTTGCTGTCCTCACATCATGTTCTGCATGAGTCACACAATTCCTCCAGCTCGACATCAGGAAGACTGAATCTGTCGACTTTGACTCCCGCCACGAACTATGCCTCCTTGCCGCTGACTCCATCCTCCATCCTGGCCACCTTCACGGGCAACAGGCTGTCCATAATTGTGGGAAAACTGTACAGTCCCAACCTGAGCTTTATACCCTACATTCTATCCATCATCAAGACCACCTCCCTTCCACCACCTTTGTCTCCTCCACACCTAATTATTCCGACACACTCTTTGCTGGCTTCCCAGCTTTTGCCTTCAATAAACTCTAAATTGTTCAAAATTCTGGCGATTGTATTCTGTTCCACACTAAAGGCCCCCTTCCCCAACCAACATCTTACTTTAAAATTCCTTGTCCTGCTATGATCTCTGCATCTTCCTCCAGCTGACCACACTTGATCAGCTCTGTACAAGACTCCCAAAACAAGCGCTCTACACGGAACTCCTTCAACGGCAAACGAGCCAAAGGTGGGCAGTGGAAACGTTTCAAGGACACCCTCAAAGCCTCCCTGATAAAGTGCAACATCCCCACTGACACCTGCGAGTCCCTGGCCAAAGACCGCCCGAAGTGGAGGAAGTGCATCCGGGAGGGCGCTGAGCACCTCGAGTCTCATCGCCGAGAGCATGCAGAAATCAAGCACAGGCAGCGGAAGGAGCGTACGGCAAACCAGTCCCACCCTCCCTTCCCTCAACCACTGTCTGTCCCACCAGTGACAGGGACTGTGGTTCTCGTATTGGACTGTTCAGCCACCTAAGGACTCATACTAAGAGTGGAAGCAAGTCTTCCTTAATTCCGAGAGACTGCCGAATGATGATGATCCCTCCTAAATTCTCCATTCCCCTGACTCAGGCCTTCAGTATTGCTCCCTTTCCCCCCAATCTCTTCACCCCACTACTGTTGGGAGAGCTGCCTCAGCACGACTCTGGAGCTCCCACCCTGGACCCCGCCGCCTCTCCACATCTCTGTCCTCTCGAGGGCCATCTCTTTGACCGAGCTTTTGGTCATGCTTCGTAATCTCTCCGTTTCCTTCGGATCCGTGAACATAAATATCGGGGCTCTGTTAAAGAGGGTGATGGGCATTAAAAGGAGTCACTGCTGGCACGGGTACACCAGTGCGCACTGTCAAGGCTGGGAATATCTGCTCAGCCCACCAAATCTCATCCTCCTAGTTTGCCAGCTCTTCCAGTTTAGCATCCATGTTTTAAATAGCCGTGAAGTCTGTGTCTTCACTACCTCTCCAGGCAAACTATTGCAGATATTTGTGACTTGACTGTGCCCCCGTCCTCCATCCTGAATTTCAAAATCTCACTTCCAGTGGTGTGGGGGAGGCAATGAGCAGTGGTCAGGTGCTTTTAAAGTGGGAAGATGGTGTGGAATTGCCTGGAGATAATCTACTTCAGTACACCGGCCTGTTGAGAGAGAGAGAAACCCCCGAGACCAGCTCAGTTACAGGTGTTGCATGGGGTGGGGAGGGCAGACATGTTGACAATGGCAGTAGGGCCAGCCATCGTTAACAAAAATGTAGCAATATGCTGTGGTTATTAAACATCAGCTTGGCTCAGGTGGTAGCATTCTAGCCACTGCGGCAGATCTTTAAAAAAAAAATTTATTCCGGGATGTGAGCGTCGCTGGCAAGGCCGGCATTTATTGCCAATCCCTAATTGCCGTTGAGAAGGTGGTGGTTAGCCACCTTCTTGTACCGCTGCAGTCCGTGTGGTGAAGGTGCTCCCACAGTGCTGTTGGGGAGGGAGTTCCAGGATTCTGATCCAGCAACGATGGAACGGCCGATATATTACATAAGATATATTCTACTTGGATATTACATAGGATTACACAGGATATACGGCACAGAAACCGGCCATTCAGCCCATGCTGGCGTTTATGCTCCACTTGAGCCTCCTCCCACTTTTCTCATCTAAATCTATCAGTATAACGCTCTATTCCCTTCTCCCTGGTATGCTTGTCTAGCCTCTCCTTAAATGCATCGATACTATTCTCCTTAACCACTCATGTGGTCGCGAGTTCCACATTCTCACCATTCTCTGGGTAAAGATGTTTCTTCAGAATTGCCTATTGCATTTCTTGGTGACTGTCTTATATTTGATGGCCTCTAGTTCTGCTCTTCCCCACAAGTGGAAACACTCTCTCTGTATCCACTCTTATCAAACCTTTCATAACTTTAAAGACCTCTATTAGGTCACCCCTCAGCCTTTTTTCAAGAGAAATGAGACCCAGTCTGTTCATCCTTTCCTGATATGTATACCCTCACATTTCTGGTATCATCCTTGTAAATCTTCTCTGCATCCTCTCCTCTATATCCTTTTTATAATATGACAGCCAGAACTGTACGCAGTTCTCTAAGTGTGGTCTAACCAAGGTTCGATACAGGCTTAGCATAACTCCTACTTTTCAATTAAATCCTAGTGCTTGGTTTGCCTTTTTTATGGCCTTGCTAACCTGTGTCGCAACCTTTAGTGATTTGTGTATTTGTACTCTGAGATCCCTTTGTTCGTCTACCCCACCTAGACTCTCACCCTTCAAGTAATAAGTGACCTTCCTATTCTTCTGAACAAAATGTACTACCTCACATTTATCTGTATTGAACTTCATTTGCCAATGATATGTCTATTCTGCAACTTTATTAATGTCCTCCTTTAATATGTTGCAGTCCTCCTCAGCATTGACTATCCCCCCCCCCCCCCCACCAATTTGGTGTCATCCGCAAATTTAGAAATTGTGTTTTTGATTCCAAAGTCCAAATCGTTAATATACATTGTGAACAACAGTGGTCTCAGCACTGATCCTTGTGGAACACCATTGCATAGAAACATAGAAAATAGGTGCAGGAGTAGGCCATCCGGCCCATTGAGCCTGCACCACCATTCAATATGATCATGGCTGAACATTACCCACCTTCGGCCACTGTGAATAGCTAACCTTTACCCCTACTCTCTGCTTTCGGTCTTGAAGCCAGCGAGCTATCAATTCTACTACTTGTCCACTGACTCCACATTCTCTGATCCTGTTCATCAGTCTATTATGGGTTACCCTATCGAAGGTCTTTTGAAAATCTAGATAAATTACATCTACTGCATTACCGTTGCCTACTCTCTTTGTTATCTCTTCAAAAAATTCAATGAGGTTGGTCAAGCAAGACTTTCTCTTGAAATCCATACTGACTATTCATTAATATAATTTTGGTTTCTAAATGTTCTTCTATTTTCTCCTTCAGTAGGGAATCCATTATTTTTTTCCTACTACCTAGGCATGTTCTATCCCTCTTAAATATAGGTATTACGTTAGCTATCCACCAGTCCTCTGTCACTACATCTTTTTCTAACAAATTATTAAATATGTGTAGTAAGGCCTCTGCTATCTCTTCCCTAGATTCTTTTAAAATGCGTGGATGCAATCCATCAGTACCAGGCGTTTTTATCCTCTTCGAGTTTGATTCGTTTATTTAATATATCCCCTCTTTTTATTTTAAATGCACTTATCTCATTACTAATCTCATCATCCAATGTCATATCCACCTGTTCTATCTCCTTGGTAAATACTGAAGCAAGATAATTATTTAATATTTCTGCCATCTCTCTATCATTACCTGTGGTATTATAGAAACATAGAAAATAGGTGCAGGAGTAGGCCATCCCATAATGGCCCTAGTCACATCCCACCTTCCTTTTTTTATTCAAGTGCCTGCAAAGCATTTTGCTATTTTGTTTTATGTTCCTTGATAATTTAATTTCAGAGTTCCTCTTTGCCTTCCTAATTTTTTTTGACTTTTCTTCTAATCTGTTCATATTCTCCCTTTTCGAGAGGGGGCGGTCTTGGATTTAGTTTTGGGGAATGAAGCTGGGCAGGTTGAAGGGGTATTAGTGGGAGAGCACTTGGGTCCCAGTGACCATGGCCCCAAGTTCCCACATGATTTGCTCCTAATTTTTAAGAGCAACTGGTGGAGAACGGAGTATCTTAGAAATCGGAATTCTCCACATTTAAGTTTTCTGCAGTTCTAGTCAGGTAGAACAGTTTCACTTTTGAACAGAATTTTTTTTTCAAAAGGGGGCGTGTCCGGCCACTGACGCCTGATTTGAAAGTTTCCACAGTGAAAACGTACTCCAAACTAACTTAGAATGGAGCAAGTGAAGATTTTTGTCGGCTTGAAAAAACCTTGTCTACACATTAAAAAAATCAGGCGCAGGTTGCAAATTAGGCGTCGGGAACGAGGTGGGGGGGCAGGGGAAGGGAAGTCATTAAATTCTACAATAAATCCTTAGTTATACTTATACAAATATTATACAAATAAATCCAACCTGAATAAAAATTTATAAGCAAAGAAAAGATTAAATAAACCATGTTCCTACCTGTGTGAAAGTGCTTCAGGCAGATCTTTCAGGCAGCGGTTTCCCGACGGCAGTGGGGGGGGAGGCAGTGAGAAGGCTGCAGGAAGCCTCAGAAGTTGAGGCAGCCGTTCCCGACGGGCCCAACCGACGGCAGGGGGAGAAAGCTGCAAGAAGCCTCAGTGCTGATCATGGAAGGGCAATGTGGTTTTATTAAAAAATGTTAAAAATTGAACAGCTACAAAGAACTACAAAAATGGCCGAGTGCCAATGTTTCCTTCACACTGCGCGTGCGCGAACGCTCCAACGCGCACGCGCAGGGTTGCCGGCATGAAAAAAACTCATTTAAATGGTACCCGCCCCCTCCTACTTACAAAATCGGCGCGAGTGGTAGGCTCCGCCCCCTGGGCGCCGCGCCAAGCAAACATCGAGCTGCAAAGTGCTCGAGAATCGGGCGTTTTTTTTCAGGCGCCGTTTTCGGCGCGATAAACGGGCGCCCAGCTCGGAGGGGCGCCTGTTTTGCCGCGTGTGGAAACTTGGGGCCCATAATTCTGTCAGATTCAAGTTGGTTATGGATAAGGATAAGAATAGGCCTGGAATAAAAGTCCCGAATTGGGGAAAAGCTAATTTTGCTAAGGAATGATTTGGCCACAGTGGACTGGAAACAGCTACTTGTGGGTAAATCAGTGTCGGAACAGTGGGAGGCATTTAAGGAAGAGATCCGGAAGGCTAAGGCTAAACATGTGCCCTTAAAGAAAAAGGCTGGGAAAAATAATTCTGGAGCCCACTGGATGTCCAGGGACTTACAGGGAAGAATTAAAAAAAAGGACGCTTATGTCATATATCAACGGCTAAATATTATAGAATCTTTAGAGGAATATAGAAAGTTAAGAGGCAAAATTTAAAAGGATATTAGGAATGCTAAGAGAGAGCACGAGAAATTCTTGGACAGTAAAATTAAGGAAAACCCTAAGATGTTCTATTAAGAGTAAGAGGGTAACTAAAGAAAGGATAGGGCCTATTAGAGACCATGAGGGTAATCTTTGTGTGGAGGCGGAAGATGTTCGGAGGGTTCTTAACGAATACTTTGCATCTGTCTTCACAAAGGAAAGGGCATTGCAGATACTGCTATCCAGGAGGAGTGTGATATTCTGGATGAAATAAACATAGTGAGAGGGGAAGTATTAAGGGATTAAGCAGCTTTGAAAGTAGATAAGTCCCCAGGCCCGGATGAAATTCATCCCAGGCTGTTGAGTGAAGTAAGAAGGAAATAGCAGAGGCCTTGACCATAATTTTCTAGTCCTCTTTGGATCTGGGCATGGTGCCGGAGGATTGGAGGACTGCTAATGTAGTACTCTTGTTTAAGAAGGAAGAAAGGGATAGGCTGAGTAATTACAGACCTGTCAGCCTAACCTCAGTGGTGGGAAAATTATTGAAAAAATCCTGAAAGACAGGATAAATCTGCATTTGGAAAGACAAGGATTAATTAGGGATAGTCAGCACAGATTTGTTAAGGGAAGATCGTGTCTGACTAACCGGATTGAATTTTTTGAGGAGGTAACCAAGAGTGTCGATGAGGGTAGTGCATCCAATGTAGTATATATGGACTTTAACAAAGCTTTTGATAAGGTCCCACATGGTAGACTGGTCATGAAGGTTAAAGCCCATGGGATACAGGGCAAAGTGTCAAGTTGGATCCAAAATTGGCTTGGAGGTAGGAAACAAAGGGTAATGATTGATGGATGTTTTTGTGACTGGAAGGATGTTTTTAGTGGGGTTCCGCAGGGCTCAGTACTGGGACCCTTGCTTTTTGTGATATTTAGATTTGAATATTGGGAGTATGATTAAGAAGTTTGCAGATGACACTAACATTGGCTGTGTGGTTGATAATGAAGAGGAAAGTCATGGGCTGAAGGAGGATATCAATCTACTGGTCAGGTTTGTAGATGACACTAAAATTGGCTGTGTGGTTGATAATGAAGAGGAAAGTCGTGGGCTGCAGGAGGATATCAATCTACTGGTCAGGTGGGCAGAGCAGTGGCAAATGGAATTTAATTCAGAGAAATGTGAGGTGATGCACTTTGGGAGGGCTAATAAGGAAAGGGTATACACATTAAGCAGTAGGCCACTTAATAGTGTAGATGAACAAAGGGACCTTGGAGTGCTTGTCCACAGATTCCTGAAATTAGCAGGCCAGGTCGATAAGGTGGTTAAGGAATGCTTGCCTTTATTGGCCAAGGCATAGAATATAAGAGCAGGGAGGTTATTGTATAATACTTTGGTTAGGCCACAGCTGGAATATTGCATGCAGTTCTGGCCGCCGTATTATAGGAAGGACATGATTGCACTAGAGAGGGTGCAGAGGAGATTTACTAGGATGCTGCCATGGAAGGGAGAATCTTAGTTATGAGGACAGATTGGATAGGCTGGGTTTGTTCTCATTGGAACAGAGGAGGTTGAGGAGACCTCATTGAGGTGTACAAAATATTGAGGGGCCTGGACATAGTGGATAGTAAGGGTCTATTTCCATTGGTGGAGATGTCTATTACGAGGTGCCATAGCTTTAAGGTGGTTGGTGGAAGGTTTAGAGGGGATTTGAGGGGGGCTTCTTTACGCAGAGGGTTGTGGGGATCTGGAACTCGCTGCCTAGAAGAGTGGTGGATGCAGAAACCCTCACCACTTTTAAGAGATGGTTGGATGGGCACTTAAAGTGAAGTAACTTACAGGGTTACAGACCGAGAGCTGGTAATTGGGATTAGACGTTTTGTTGGACGGAGTAGATATAATGGTAAGTACTGCAGGGCATCGAATACAGCCAGGGTGATCTTCTGGACTAGTTTCGATTGTCTGGATGGGTCGGAGAGGAATTTTCCCAGATTTTTTCTCCCTAACTTGGCCTGGGTTTTTATCTGGTTTTTGTTTCTCCCAGGAGATCACATGGCTCCGGTTGGGGTGGAGTGTAGAATGTTTTAGTATAAGGGGTGTCGCAGTTGTGGTGAGGCGGACTGGTTGGGCTGGGTGCTCTTTGCCTTTCCGTCATTGTTCATAGGTTTATATGTAACCTTTAGGGCTGCTGACCAAGGGCCGTGCGGCTCTTTGTCGGCCGGCGCGGACACGATGGGCCGGAATGGCCTCCTTCTGCGCTGTAAATTTCTATGTTTCTATGATTCTATTATCATACACTCCCCTGCTGTCTATGTATTTAATGTATGCCTCTTTCCTTACCCTCAATTCTTTCCTTATGGCTTTATTCATCCATGGAGTCTCATTAGTGTTTAGTTTGTTCTTTCCTTTTAGCGGAATATATTGTTCCTGCACTCTGTTGATCACTATTTTAAATGTTTCCCATTGCTGTTCTACATCTTTTTTGTTGATATTGTTGCCCATTTTATTTGCCCAAGTTCTATTCTCAGCCCCTCAAAATCAGCTTTTTTCCAAGTCAGGATGGTGTGTGACTTGGAGGGGAACGTGGAGGTGGTGGTGTTCCCACGCGCCTGCTGCCCTTGTCCTTCTAGGTGGTAGAGGTTGCGGGTTTGGGAGATGCTGCCGAAAAAGCCTTGGCAAGTTGCTGCGGTGCATCTTGTAGATGGTACACACTGCAGCCACGGTGCGCCGGTGATGGAGGAAGTGAATGTTTAAGGTGTGGATGGGGGGCCAATCAAGCGGGCTGCTTTGTCCTGGATGATGTTGAGCTTCTTGAGTGTTGTTGGAGCTGCACTCATCCAGGCAAGTGGAGAGTGTTCCATCACACTCCTGACTTGTGCCTTGTAGATGGTGGAAAGGCTTTGGGAAGTCAAAAGGTGAGACACTCGCCGCAAAATACCCAGCCTCTGACCTGCTCTTGTAGCCACAGTATTATTGTGACTGATCCTGTCAAGCTTCTGGTCAGCGGTGACTGTTGTTCAAGCGACAATTTCGCTAGTCGTGTTCCTTGCCACTCAAAATACTCTGTTTAACTCAACACTGCTAACTCAACTCTGTTTAACTCTGCACTCTCTCATAGTTACCCAACATGTCCCGTCTGATCAATCCGGTCCTGACACTGTTCCTTCAAGGGTCGCTCCCTGGTCCGTGCTTCTGTCGAGTGTTGATCCTGGGTTCTCGCTACGGGCTGTCCGAACTTGTTTATCTTTATACCTTTTTTGTCCCTTTGTTAACCATATGGGTTGCTACTAATTGCCTGCTTGTTTCTACAAGATACAGAGACATTCTGCTGTTATCTCAACTTGTCTCTCGCCTCCAAAAGTTATTACCAAGCCGGGAGTCTCCCTTCCCGTGTGCGACTATTATTTTGATCAATTGGCATTCAGTATTTACACACTATCTCTTACCAAGGGCGACTCCTTTGAATTTGGCTTTATTATCCTGTAGCTTCCCAGCTGTTTTACAACTTTACCTCATCTCTTATCTCATTGACCCAGAGGTTAATGCCTGCTTGTTTGCCTGTGGAAGAGAGCTTGTTAGTTTTTTAGACCCCAGGTCTGAACTAACTTCTTAATCCTTTCTGACATTTGCACAGTGACCCCTCCCAGGCTGTTGATGAGTTCAGGCTCCACTACTGAAATGTTGGAACCATACAATTCAGAGTGTGGATAGGCCTGACCAATATGAAACCATATGTAGTAAATCTACCTACAGGAATGACTGGGACCAGTTTGCACCAATGCAGCCGAACTACCCGGACTGTGCTCTGCCCATATAAGATCTATCCTACCAACGAGGCCCAGTATGGTTTCAAGAACAGCACTACTGAGAACTGTCTGAGTTTGGTTCTCTGTTTTCTTGGCAGTATTGATTAATTTGTTGATAGTCTGAGCGTGGCTTTCCAATACGATGACCATTTCTTTTCTCCAGTTTACTGCCATCTTTTCCTGCCTCCGCTACCTGTCTCTGATTATCACTTAAACTATTTAAAACCTGCTTTATTTGTTCAGTCAATCCTTTAATCTTAGCATTCAAATTCGTAATATCTAAGGTATTGACTGTGGCCATTCCTGCCCTATACACTGTACCTATGTCATTTATTATGTTTCTTATCCGTCTCTTCTTACTTTACGTTTCCCTCAGCCCTATTTCTTGTCTCAATAGGAGTGAAGTCAGATCCTGATACAATTTCCTTAAATTGTACGGGCACCAGTTGGGTAACTGAATATTACTTATGTTAAATAGAATAGATATCAATTCATACTGTACATTATCATACACAACCTGATTAGTTTCTCGTAACACCATACCTCCCTTTGGTCCTGGTTCAATATATGAACATTCACACTTAGAGGGAGTCTCGGTAGTGGGGAGGGGTTGATGAGATCCCAATAGTAGTCGGGGCTATCATGGTGGTGGTGGGAGATTGTTCCCGACGCATTATTATTTTACCCTGATTTTCACATGAGCAGTTGGGCTTTGTGTTGGTCCGGGGATTGCTGGTTATGTTGAGTACAGAGGAGTTACTACTACATCCCATAAACAGCTGTAATTGACCATTACCTTGGTTAATATAACAACATATTTCCCTTCCGGTCAGAGTACACTTAAGCTCTATCAAGGGATTGTCGGCTGACGAGACCGTGTTGTACCTGCGAAATGGCTACTAACCATGGCCTGCCAAATAGGGTAATGTCATTGGCTGGTCACATGGTTGCACCTAATGCATGTCTTGGTTAGGTTACCATCCAGGCTGGTCTCGTGGCACATTTTTGTTGTACCGATACAGGCACACACATTATTCCCGTTGGTCGGGGCCTCTCAACTGCTTGCCGCATTAGTACAGTTTGTGGACTGAGTCTCCCCAGTACCATTGGCATAATAAAATACCTGTACCGGAGGACTAGAAGTGTTACCTTGGGTCTTTGTTGCTACGGCGAGGATGATTACCAGAATTAGTCTCCATGATTACCTCCTTGTTACTATCTCATAAGGGGTTCTCTGTCTCTTCCCTCTGACTCCTGACACCCACTTACACAGTGATATATTACAATGTAAATTGCAGTGTTAAACAAACAAAATCATTAGTCCATATTTCAGCTGATTACTCCATTCATCAGGTAGGTCCCGAAAATGTTCTGATTCTTGGTATGGGATTACTTTTGGCATATAGGTCCATCCTGTAGGATAATAAAACATAGTATCAATTGCTCTCCTTATGGAGTAGGTCTTCTCAATCTCCTCGAACCCGGGGCAGAGCCAGGCAACGGTATTGGATGGTTTCTAGTCCAAGCGACTGTGTTCCTTTCTCTCTCTGGGAACCATCGTCCTTGTTTCCTTTTCCTGGCCGGGGGTGGGGGGGCCGCGTGGCTCGAGGTGCGAGACTCATAGCTTCGAAATTCTGTGACAAGCCGTCTGTTGGACTTGGTGTCGTTTCACTGTGGGAGGTGCGGACTTCATCAGGTGTCCCTGGGGCGGGTACCTGGTCACCTTCTGAATTACTACCTCCTTCTGTGGTGGCTTCCTCTGAACTACTTGCGGCCTCTAAATTTTGGGTAGGCGTCAAGATGGGTATTATACCTTAGGCTGGGATCGGGTTAGCTACTGGGTCGGGTGGGGTGAACTCGGTCTCCCCTGAATCTAACATGACGTGGTACATGTGACTGTTTATTTTCCCAAAGGGTTTTAGCTGGTTAAGGTGGTGGCACTTATACTTCCCTTGCTCATCCATGACCTTGAACACTGAGGCACTAGTCTTTTCCATTATACTAAATGGTCCGGTATATTTAGGGGCAAGAAAAGTTCCTTCCTTCTGTACTTTTACCATTACTTGGTCCCCGTTTTTTAGTTCCCTTGGGTGTAACTTTCCATCAAAGTAGGCCTTACTTTGTTTATGTTTGTTTCCCAATTTCACTGCGGCAGCTATTCCAGCTGCTTCCAAATATTTGATCAAGTCTGACATGTTTTTCTCTGAGGACAGTGAGGTTTTCTGGATCTCATTCAAATCTAATCCCATGAAGGTTTGAACACCTCTCATGACCCTTTCGGTCATTAGCTCGTGGGGTGAATAGCCTGCAGAAGCTACCACAGTATTTCGGATGGCCATTAATACATAGGGGACGACCTTGTTCCAGGACGTGTGGTTCTGCTGTACTAATTTTCGTAGCATTGTTTTTAATGTTCGATTCATGCGCTCTACCACTCCGCTTGATTCCGGGTGGTAGGTGACATGGAATTTCTGTATTACCCCTGCCAATTGCATGACCTGCTGCATAACTTGTCCCGTGAAATGTGTTCCCTGGTCAGAATCGGTGCCCTCTGGCAATCCCCATCTGGAGAACGCTTCTTCCATAAGTATTTTTGTGGTTGTGGCGGCCGAATTATTGTTAGTTGGAAATGCTTCGATCCATTTGGAGAATACGTCCACCACTACTAGGATGTATTTTTTACCAGCTGGACAGGTGGGTAAACGTCCTATATAGTCTAGCTGAAATTGAGTTCAAGGGGCTGACTGAAAGGGGCAAATGCATGGCAGATGAAGTATAATGTGGATAAATGTGAGGTTATCCACTTTGGTTGTAAAAACAGAGAGACAGACTATTATCTGAATGGTGACAGATTAGGAAAAGGGGAGGTGCAACGAGACCTGGGTGTCATGGTACATCAGTCATTGAAGGTTGGCATGCAGGTACAGCAGGCGGTTAAGAAGGCAAATGGCATGTTGGCCTTCATAGCGAGGGGATTTGAGTACAGGGGCAGGGAGGTGTTACTACAGTTGTACAGGGCCTTGGTGAGGCCACACCTGGAGTATTGTGTACAGTTTTGGTCTCCTAACTTGAGGAAGGCCATTCTTGCTATTGAGGGAGTGCAGCGAAGGTTCACCAGACTGATTCCCGGGTTGGCGGGACTGACATATCAAGAAAGACTGGATCAACTGGGCTTGTATTCACTGGAGTTGAGAAGAATGAGAGGAGATCTCATCGAAACGTTTAAAATTCTGACGGGTTCAGGCAGGAAGAATGCTCCCAATGTTGGGGAAGTCCAGAACCAGGGGTCACAGTCTAAGGATAAGGGGTAAGCCATTTAGGACGGAGATGAGGAGAAACTTCTTCACCCAGAGAGTGGTGAACCTGTGGAATTCTCTACCACAGAAAGTAGTTGAGGCCAATTCACTAAATATATTCAAAAAGGAGTTAGATGTAGTCTTTACTACTAGGGGGATCAAGGGGTATGGTGAGAAAGCAGGAATGGGGTACTGAAGTTGCATGTTCAGCCATGAACTCATTGAATGGCGGTGCAGGCTAGAAGGCCGAATGGCCTACTCCTGCACCTATTTTCTATGTTTCTATGTTTCTATCTAAGGTACCTGAAGTCAGAATCTTGCACTGACATGGGTCGCCGGGGTACAACATGTTGTGAGCTAGATTAGTGGTCTTGGGTTGGTACTGGACTGCAATGTCCCGTACTTGGAGAAGGAGGGTCCATCGTGTGATTCGTTGGGAACTGACTGAGCCTCCCTTGAGATTTCTGTCCACCAGCATTTTGATGGGTGTGTGGCGCTAAGATAATAAGGGGGCTAAGTCCAATTATGGCGGATAATTTATGAACCGCCCAAAAGACATTGAGAAGATTCTTCTCACAGGGCTGGAAAGTCGCTTCTACTGGTGTTGACACGTGAGGCGTAAGCTACGGGTTGGAGTTTGTTATGCTGGTGCTGTAACAGTACCCCCGAGAGGCCTGTGTTTTCAGCTTAATTCCAAACAGTTTTTTTTAAAAGCAAAGTTTTAAGTTCAATTTTTGTCACCCATGCTGCGACACATCCTGCTGAGAAGAAAAAAAACCAGAAACTCCATTGTGGCTTTTTCATGCCAGCTCAATAGGTTAATTCATCAATCCTGATCCCCTTTCTGTTACTGAGGGAAACATCCATTCAAATTCGCAACTTAACATTTTCTTAAAATTTTAAAATGCTCAAAATATTTACATTCAACTCTGCAAACAGGTGTTGCTTTCTGAAGTCTAGTGCAGAGAGTTATCTTCCTTTTTTCACATTTTAAAAGTTTAACAAACACAACAATGGTACCAGCAATCTGTAAAGCAACACCAAACATACCAATAGTATTCATTGCAATCCTTCTGTACTCTACGCATAAAAGCACTCACTCCCTTTTTCTCCACTGCTCACAGATTCTGGAATTGGTCAGAATATTTTTATTTTAAAATAGCCAATATATGTGATTGCCTCATGTCCAGAACTAGAGGTTTTTCACACAATTTAAATCAACCAAAATTCCACAACGGTCACAATGAAAATTTGTTTTTCACAGTTAATTCATCTCAGTGGGCCCAAGTTTCGAGCCGCACCTAGAACGGCGTAGTCCTGACCTGGACGCCCGTTTTTTGCGCCACAAAGTGCACGTAAAAAAACCTCAGTATTCTCCACCTTCCTGCAGGTCCTCTGGCCTTCGGCGCAGCGCAGCAGGAGCTGTAGGGGGCGGAGCCAGGTCCCTGCGCTGAAAACAGTGCCGGGACCTCTGCACATGCGTGCTACAGTGGGCACACGTGCAGTATCTCCAGGCGCCCAAAACTGTGTGGGAGGGGCCCGAAGCACGCAGCCCCTAGCCCTGGCCGAATGGCCGCACTGGGGCTGCGTGAATAAGGCTCCTCCCACGGCCAATCTCCTTCCCCCCCCAATCTCCTTCCCCCACCAATCTCCTTCCCCCCCCAATCTCCTTCCCCCCCCAATCTCCTTCCCCCCCAATCTCCTTCCCCCCTAATCTCCTTCCCCCCCAATCTCCTTCCCCCCCAATCTCCTCCCTCCCCCCAATCTCCTTCTCCCCCCCCCAATCTCCTTCCCCCCCCCAATCTCCTTCCCCCCCCCAATCTCCTTCCCCCCCCAATCTCCTTCCCCCCCCAATCTCCTTCCCCCCCCAATCTCCTTCCCCCCCCAATCTCCTTCCCCCCCCAATCTCCTTCCCCCCCCAATCTCCTTCCCCCCCAATCTCCTTCCCCCCCAATCTCCTTCCCCCCCAATCTCCTTCCCCCCCAATCACCTTCCCCCCCCAATCACCTTCCCCCCCCAATCTCCTTCCCCCCCCAATCTCCTTCCCCCCCCAATCTCCTTCCCCCCCCAATCTCCTTCCCCCCCCAATCTCCTTCCCCCCCCAATCTCCTTCCCCCCCCCAATCTCCTTCCCCCCCCAATCTCCTTCCCCCCCAATCTCCTTCCCCCCCCAATCTCCTTCCCCCCCCAATCTCCTTCCCCCCCAATCTCCTTCCCCCCCCCAATCTCCTTCCCCCCCAATCTCCTTCCCCCCCCCAATCTCCTTCCCCCCACTGCTCCCCCATCCCTCCCCCTTTTCCCCCATCCCTCCCCCTTTTCCCCCATCCCTTCCCCTTTTCCCCCATCCCTCCCCCTTTTCCCCCATCCCTCCCCCTTCTCCCCCATCCCTCCCCCTTCTCCCCCATCCCTCCCCCTTCTCCCCCATCCCTCCCCCTTCTCCCCCATCCCTCCCCCTTCTCCCCCATCCCTCCCCCTTCTCCCCCATCCCTCCCCCTTCTCCCCCATCCCTCCCCCTTCTCCCCCATCCCTCCCCCTTCTCCCCCATCCCTCCCCCTTCTCCCCCATCCCTCCCCCTTCTCCCCCATCCCTCCCCCTTCTCCCCCATCCCTCCCCCTTCTCCCCCATCCCTCCCCCTTCTCCCCCATCCCTCCCCCTTCTCCCCCATCCCTCCCCCTTCTCCCCCATCCCTCCCCCTTCTCCCCCATCCCCCCCATCCCTCCCCCTTCTCCCCCATCCCTCCCCTTCTCCCCCATCCCTCCCCCCTTCTCCCCCATCCCTCCCCCCTTCTCCCCCATCCCTCCCCCCTTCTCCCCCATCCCTCCCCCCTTCTCCCCCATCCCTCCCCCCTTCTCCCCCATCCCTCCCCCCTTCTCCCCCATTCCTCCCCCCTTCTCCCCCATCCTTCTCCCCCATCCCTCCCCCCTTCTCCCCC